>NC_134697.1:4562049-4691141 GCF_050947455.1 Rhinoderma darwinii | reverse complement strand
TATAGGAGCAGTATTATAGTAGTTATGTTCTTGTATATTGGGGGCAGTATTATAGTAGTTATATTCTTGTATATAGGAGCAGTATTATAGTAGTTATATTCTTGTATATAGGAGCAGTATTATAGTAGTTATATTCTTGTATATAGGGGCAGTATTATAGTAGTTATATTCTTGTATATAGGAGCAGTATTATAGTAGTTATATTCTTGTATATAGGAGCAGTATTATAGTAGTTATATTCTTGTATATAGGGGGCAGTATTATAGTAGTTATATTCTTGTATATAGGGGCAGTGTTATAGTAGTTATATTCTTGTATATAGGAGCAGTATTATAGTAGTTATATTCTTGTATATAGGCGGCAGTATTATAGTAGTTATATTCTTGTATATAGGAGCAGTATTATAGTAGTTATATTCTTGTATATAGGAGCAGTATTATAGTAGTTATATTCTTGTATATAGGGGCAGTATTATAGTAGTTATATTCTTGTATATAGGAGCAGTATTATAGTAGTTATATTCTTGTATATAGGAGCAGTATTATAGTAGTTATATTCTTGTATATAGTGGCAGTATTATAGTAGTTATATTCTTGTATATAGGGGCAGTATTATAGTAGTTATATTCTTGTATATAAGAGCAGTATTATAGTAGTTATATTCTTGTATATAGGAGCAGTATTATAGTAGTTATATTCTTGTATATAAGAGCAGTATTATAGTAGTTATATTCTTGTATATAAGAGCAGTATTATAGTAGTTATATTCTTGTATATAGGGGTAGTATTATAGTAGTTATATTCTTGTATATAAGAGCAGTATTATAGTAGTTATATTCTTGTATATAAGGGGCAGTATTATAGTAGTTATATTCTTGTATATTGGGGCAGTATTAGGGCGGGTTCACACATGGCGGAATTTCACTTAAATTCCGCTGCGGACACTCCGCAGCGTTAATCCGCAGCGGAGCCGTTTCTCCATTGACTTTCACTTTAATTTAGCAGTGTTCGTTTACACGATGCGTACAATTCCGCTGCGGAGCATAGGCTGCGGAGCGGAATTTGGTGTCCGCAGCATGCTCTGTCTGTTGCGGAGCAGTGGCGGACTGGTTGCGGACTCATGGCGGAATTTCTCCATTGACTTCAATGGAGAGTCAAAATTCCGCAATGAAGTCCGCAGATCTTATGTGTGCTGCGGAGCGTATTGTTTTTACTACCATGACATTTCTTCATTCTGGCTGGACCTATGTATTTCTAGGTCTACAGCCAGACTGAGGAAGTCAATGGGGCTCCCGTAATGACGGGAGCGTTGCTAGGAGACGTCTGTAAATAGTCACTGTCCAGGGTGCTGAAAGAGTTACGCGATCGGCAGTAACTGTTTCTGCACCCGGGACAGTGACTACCGATCTCAATATACATGTATCTGTAAAAAAAAATATAAGTTCATACTTACCGAGAACTCCCTGCGTCTGTCTCCAGTCCGGCCTCCCAGGATGACGTTTCAGTGTAAGTGACGGCTGCAGCCAATCACAGGCCAAGCACAGGCTGCAGCGGTCACATGGACTGGAGCGTCATCCAGGGAGGTCGGGCTGGATGCCGAAAGAGGGACGCGTCACCAAGACAACGGGCGGTAAGTATGAATTTCTTTGACTTTCACTAGGGAAAGTGCTGTCCCTTCTCTCTATCCTGCACTGAATAGGGAGAAGAGAAGCACTTTTCCTGCAGTCCGCAGCGGCCAGTCCGCATCAATTTTCTGCACATTTTGTGCAGATCCGCAGCCGTAATCCGCAACCCGGATTAGGTGCGGCATTGATGCGGACAGTTGCGGAGGAATTCCGCCATGTGTGGTCATGCCCTTATAGTAGTTATATTCTTGTATATAGGGGCAGTATTATAGTAGTTATATTCTTGTATATAAGAGCAGTATTATAGTAGTTATATTCTTGTATATAGGGGCAGTATTATAGTAGTTATATTCTTGTATATAGGAGCAGTATTATAGTAGTTATATTCTTGTACATAGGGGCAGTATTATAGTAGTTATATTCTTGTATATAGGAGGCAGTATTATAGTAGTTATATTCTTGTATATAGGAGCAGTATTATAGTAGTTATATTCTTGTATATAGGGAGCAGTATTATAGTAGTTATATTCTTGTATATAGGAGCAGTATTATAGTAGTTATATTCTTGTATATAGGAGCAGTATTATAGTAGTTATATTCTTGTATATAAGAGCAGTATTATAGTAGTTATATTCTTGTATATAGGGGGCAGTATTATAGTAGTTATATTCTTGTATATAGGAGCAGTATTATAGTAGTTATATGCTTGTATATAGGAGCAGTATTATAGTAGTTATATTCTTGTATATAGGGGCAGTATTATAGTAGTTATATTCTTGTATATAGGAGCAGTATTATAGTAGTTATATGCTTGTATATAGGAGCAGTATTATAGTAGTTATATTCTTGTATATAGGGGCAGTATTATAGTAGTTATATTCTTGTATATAGGGGCAGTATTATAGTAGTTATATTCTTGTATATAGGAGCAGTATTATAGTAGTTATATTTTTACACATATATCACTCAGAGAGTTCTAGTTTTTGGGGACGTCTTTATTTTAAGCTTAATGCTCTTTCATTCTATGAATGGGTCTTTTTCCCCTGGAGCAGAGTGACCGATCTTTCCGGGACGTGATGGTAAATCAGTTATACATCATATAGAAACATCTCGGTCTCGTCCCATTTTTCTATTTATTTCTCCTCTCCGCTCGTCTATTTATTTCCTTTTTTGTTTTGTTCATTTTTACAAAAACTTCAAGAACCTTTTTTCCTGATTCCTTCCTCTGAATAGACATGTGGATTTTTTTTCCCCTCCTAAAAGCGTTTTAGTCTTTTAGAAAGCGTTTATTTGTTGAGTGCGACAGTTAAAACCAAAGTAACCACGACCGGCGCTGCGCCCAAAACCTTCACTCTTTATATCAATACAAATTACACCAACACAAGAGCAGCTACAAAAGGGTCTTTCATTTGAGGGAGGTCACCCGTGGGGCAGCGTGCGGCTCAGCACACGAAGAGTTACTCCACGCCTCTGAAGGGGTTAATACGACAAGAGCCGCTATCCAGGGCTGATCTGCTTTTTCGTAATAAATACTTCACCGCACAACAACTGGAATCTCAGCGGTTTAAGATTTCATGAAAACAAGATATTTGAGTCAGCCCACAATCAAGCGTTAGACGGGGGTCCGGCGAGTTATCGCTGCAGGAATCTACGCGAGGTGCATTGACGTTCAGGCTTCTCGAGCCCCGCGCCGCGCACCTGAGGTTTTAATGCTGATTTTCCGCATTAAATTACGCAACGTGTACATTTAGCCTTAAAATAAAGGGAACTGGTGGCCGCAAGATCAAGATTGGCGCTGACAACACCCATGACTTAGTCTAGAACAAAGATGATTACAGTAAGTCCCTGTTCACACCGTGATTTGTGTCGCGGTTTTTGCTGCGGAAACAGCTGCAAAAAAGGCCCAAAATTGGCTCCCATTGATTTCAATAGGAGGTGGAGGCATTTTTTTTTCCCGCGAGCATAAAAAAAACCCTCGCGGGATTAAGAAGCGACAGGCCCTATTTTGAGGCATTTTCCGCCGCAAAAACCCTATAGAAATCAATGGTATACGTAAAAAATTGCAGCAGTTTTTCGACGCGATTTTTTGATGCGTTTTATGGCAAAAACCGCTCACGTTTTTTTCCTTTGCCTGTTGAAGGAGGAGGTAAATAAAATGCGACAAAATTCGCTGCAAACGCGAAAAAAGGCCGCAAAAACGCCTGCAGTGCAAAACCACTTAAAAAAAACTGAGCTGATTTTCCAGGCAGAATTTTCTGCCTGCAAAAAACCTCAGTGTGAACAGGGCCTAAGGGAAGAGAAACGCCTCTCTAAGTAAAAATGTGTTTTTGATTTTTCTTGGTTATATCTGTTCCCGGGAAAGCTGGGTAACGACTAACATTACCGTCTCTTGTTCTGAAGAGCAAATCCTCCCAGCTATAGAGCAATACAGGTAGATATGCTGTTCGGGATACTTGGAGATCTTGGTGGGAGCCCACCCCCGTCTTTCCTAGAATCCTGAATGGCAATTTTCCCTAGTTTTGCATCAATGCAGGAACACGTCATGTCTGGCAGATGAGCGCTATTACAACTCTATCCGCTTTCCTAGAGTCCTGAATGGCACACCTTCCTTTTTATGCAGCAATACATGACTTGTGGATGTTTCAAAAAATAAATTTGCCGTTCAGGATTGTGGGAAAGCTTGGTGGCTGCTTCTTCAAAAACTGCAATAATGGCATGTTGAACTGGTAGAATTATATTTTTGATGACTTGAGGACTACTATTTATTTTAGGGCAACCTGCTCTTTTAAGTTTGCCCCAGCGGCGCCGTACAACAAGGGCAACGCTTGGGATATGTAGGACAATGCCCCTCGCTGACGCTAGCTGTCAAGGATGGTCGTGGGGGAGGGGTAATGGTCTTGTCCGTCATCACAATGGGTTTGTTTTGTCCTACGGTTTGCGCTTTTCTTACCACTCAGACGTTATTACTTGTTTTTATAACATGAGCTGGTGGGTGGCGCGGTGGTGAGCACGCGGGCATCGCTTGTAGTACTATAAGCAGATGATGAATGAGCCAGACGAGATACAATCCCAGACGACTCACCTGCTGGGTCTACCGAGTCCACAGCCCACCCTAAGTGTGCATTCATTAGTGCAAGACCATTGTTTGTGTTCTCTTTCCTGGTAATGGTTTGGGATTGCTCATATTTACATGGGGAGTGAAAGCAGGTGAGGATGTAACGCACTGATACCCTTCATAACCGTGTTCATAGATTGTCACTCTGCTTTTCAAAGACCCTGAATGGCATGTATAAATCTGCATTAATTATGTAAATTTACATTCCATTCAATTTGCATGGAAATCATAGTGACGCCTATAAATGCCAAATTGAATAACTCATCCTGAGTTACATCCTGTATTATACTCCAGAGCTGTACTCACTATTCTGCTGGTGGAGTCACTGTGTACATACATTACATTACTTATCCTGTACTGATCCTGAGTTACATCCTGTATTATACTCCAGAGCTGTACTCACTCTTCTGCTGGTGGAGTCACTGTGTACATACATTACATCACTTATCCTGTACTGATCCTGAGTTATATACTGTATTATACTCCAGAGCTGCACTCACTATTCTGCTGGTGGAGTCACTGTGTACATACATTACATTACTTATCCTGTACTGATCCTGAGTTACATCCTGTATTATACTCCAGAGCTGCACTCACTATTCTGCTGGTGGAGTCACTCTGTACATACATTACATCACTTATCCTGTACTGATCCTGAGTTATATCCTGTATTATACTCCAGAGCTGCACTCACTATTCTGCTGGTGGAGTCACTGTGTACATACATGACATTACTTATCCTGTACTGATCCTGAGTTACATCTTGTATTATACTCCAGAGCTGCACTCACTATTCTGCTGGTGGAGTCACTGTGTACATACATTACTTATCCTGTACTGATCCTGAGTTATATCCTGTATTATACTCCAGAGCTGCACTCACTATTCTGCTGGTGGAGTCACTGTGTACATACATTACTTATCCTGTACTGATCCTGAGTTACATCCTGTATTATACTCCAGAGCTGCACTCACTATTCTGCTGGTGGAGTCACTGTGTACATACATTACTTATCCTGTACTGATCCTGAGTTATATCCTGTATTATACTCCAGAGCTGCACTCACTATTCTGCTGGTGGAGTCACTGTGCACATACATTACATTACTTCTCCTGTACTGATCCTGAGTTACATCCTGTATTATACTCCAGAGCTGCACTCACTATTCTGCTGGTGTAGTCACTGTGTACATACATTACATTACTTCTCCTGTACTGATCCTGAGTTATATCCTTTATTATACTCCAGAGCTGCACTCACTATTCTGCTGGTGGAGTCACTGTGTACATACATTACATTACTTATCCTGTACTGATCCTGAGTTATATCCTGTATTATACTCCAGAGCTGCACTCACTATTCTGCTGATGGAGTCACTGTGTACATACATTACATTACTTATCCTGTACTGATCCTGAGTTACATCCTACATTATACTCCAGAGCTGCACTCACTATTCTGCTGGTGGAGTCACTGTGTACATACATTACATTACTTATCCTGTACTGATCCTGAGTTACATCCTGTATTATACTCCAGAGCTGCACTCACTATTCTGCTGGTGGAATCACTGTGTACATACATTACATTACTTATCCTGTACTGATCCTGAGTTACATCCTGTATTATATTCCAGAGCTGCACTCACTATTCTGCTGGTGGAGTCACTGTGTATATACATTACTTATCCTGTACTGATCCTGAGTTACATCCTGTATTATACTCCAGAGCTGCACTCACTATTCTGCTGGTGGAGTCACTGTGTACATACATTACATTTCTTATCCTGTACTGATCCTGAGTTACATAGTTAGTACGGCTGAAAAAAGACACATGTCCATCAAGTTCAACCAAGGGACGGGAAAAGGGAAGGAAAAATTTCTACACATAGGAGCGAATACTTTTTTGTTCTAGGAAATTATCTAAGCCTTTTTTAAAGCCATCTACTGTCCCTGCTGTGACGGCTCCTGTGGTGTCTACTGTCCCTGCTGTGACGGCTCCTGCCGTGACTATTCCATAGATTCACAGTTCTCACAGTAAAGAAGACTTGTCACCTCTGCAGGTTGAACCTTTTTTTTTCTCCAGACGGAGGGAGTGCCCCCTTGTTTTTTGAGGGGGTTTTACAAGGAACAGGATTTCACCATATTTTTTGTATGTGCCATTAATATATTTATATAAGTTAATCATGTCCCCCCTTAGTCGTCTTTTTTCAAGGCTAAATAGGTTTAATTCTTTCAATCTTTCCTCATAACTTAGATTCTCCGCGCCCCTTATTAGCTTCGTTGCTCTTCTTTGTATTTTTCCTCCTTTCTATGAACTGGAGCCCAGAACTGGACTGCATATTCTAGATGAGGCCTCACTAATGCTTTGTAAAGTGGTAATATTACATCCCTGTCCCGCGAGTCCATGCCTCATCCTGTATTATATTCCAGAGCTGCACTCACTATTCTGCTGGTCAATATTTGAAACATTCAGAAAGCTTGTCACCACCCTCACAGCTCAGCTCCTATAATGTTGGGGGCAGTTAGTTTTTCAGACAACAGATGTCTGTACGGAGCCTGATGGAAAAGCGACTCTTCCCCGTTTGCAATTTAACATAAGAATCTCTCTGCAGACTCTGAAACTGGGACATTGTACTTATAAACCCTGGTAAGTTACTGCACAGATAACACATGGAGATATATATATATGTATGTGTGTTGTCCTTTGTATTCTGAGGTTTCGTTGCCCCCCCCCCTCCTATGCCACTAGTGGCTATGCTTTATTTTGGAGGGGACCTCTTGCTTTGCACCCATAAAGGGGGGACAATGACCCCAGTTGCAGCTTTTAACCTCTCATCTTCCAGGCTGCCTCTGGCCTTTGTATCTTCAGTTCACCTGTTTCCACTTCACGTTAGTGACACAATGAAACGCGTGTCTATTGATGTGAATGAAGCCGTCTCCCGGGCGTCCCACGTGGCACTTGCTGCTGGTGGGTTTGTTGCTGTTTTGCGGGCTGTAGGATGTCACCGGGCGGCTGCGCTCCAGCTTGCGGTGCAGGTGGTTGATCAGCGTTCTCATCACAAAGATCTGAAGTCACCAGCGCTCGGAAAGGACAGTCAAGGAAACAAGGCCGGTCTTCTCTTCTAAAACAAAGGGGGTACGCAGAGAGCAGAGACTCCCTCTGAAGCCCCCACGGGGGGTGGTCGCAGATCTCATCTCCTCTGGTACAACGGCTCGTACAGCTCTGTACAATCAGAAATACATTCCTATATGAATGAGCCGCTTATCAGATGGACACACAGATGGTGCAGGGAGCTTAGAAGGAGCCTGCCGTTCTGGAGGAATATCACTTTGTGCCTCACCAGCTGTAGTTCTGTGCCCCCCCCCCCCCCATGTGTCATCACCACTACCTGTACTATCCCATATCTGGCGCTGTCAAAATATCCTGATCGTGAAATAAAGCCGTGTCCAGAGGAGGGGGCGCACAATTCACAACCACTGTGTTATCACCGGGGAGAGTGATAACCCTAAAATATAAAAACCCTCCACTAATATAATTCATTGATTCCTCCTCTTCATCATGTGGGACTACAGGGAAGAAGGAGCACGGCTGCTGAGGTTCCTGTATTCCTTCCCAGCGGAGATTCCCCCAAAATTGAAGTAAAAGGGTCACAAATCAGAGACTGGGACGTTCCAGCGATCGCCAAAGAAGAAAGTGATGGAAGTATTAATAGCAGCCGGCGGGAGATGGACCAGCGGGATGCGCCACATTCACCGTGTTATAGATTGCACCGTCCTTGACAGTCGTAAAAATGGGAGAAATCATAAAATGCACCCAATTTTTTTTGGGTGAAAAATATTGCTCTAAAATATCAACATCTGAATGATATCGCCCTACTGCCTCGCCAGCCGCACAGGGACTGTGGTCCTGGACAGGGAGTCTCCTGCACCTATCACTTTCCTCTATTACCGTTCAGGTCTCGTTCACACGCAGGAAACCGGACTCGTATTTTCCTGGAAGAGAAAACGTCATTGAAGACACCGACACGTTTAAAGGAGAACTCCGCCCGAGAAGAATATTTCGCATCTATATGTAGTTTTCAGTAACACTTTTCTTATTTTGATCTTGAGTTACCTTCTGTCCTATACTCTAGTCACATCCAGAGCTGCGCTCACAGTTCAGCTGGTTTCGTCTTACCGGTGTGCAGTGCATTGTGGGAGCTCTGAGAACAGTTCGAGTTATGCTGGTGATATTCTCTTGAGAGAAGTGGCTTGTTTAGTTGGTGTTCGGGAAGACGTCTGTACTATGAACAGTCCACCTGACCGTCCGCCTGGGACCCGCCATCTGTCCTCTGGTTACAGGAGCCGGCCTGCTCACACTTCTTCACCTAGCACCATTATACAAACAAGCATGGAAGCATTAGGGGCATAATTGACCTCCCGGGCCTCTCCAGGGGGTGATGAATGATTGGGGGTGACTCCGCGGGCCTGTCCAGGGGTGATGGATGATTAGGAGTGACTCCGCAGGCCTGGATTACATACACTTATTGCCTTCCATTGGCAGCTTGTGGTAAACAGTTTATCTAGTGTTTCTCCTAAGTCCACTTTAGCCCCGTGCGTTTCTTGGAGTCCGTTTACCTGTGGATTTGCTGTGCCGGGGTCAACCATAACAGCACAGGCCGGGTGTTTGTGTTACTCCGCTTGTTAAAATAAAGATGGTCTGTGCGCTGGATGCAGAATGGGAGTTGTACTCTCCTGCCTGGTGCGCTGGGTGCAGAATAGGAGTTGTACTCTCCTGCCTGGTGCGCTGGATGCAGAATGGGAGTTGTACTCTCCTGCCTGGTGCGCTGGGTGCAGAATGGGAGTTGTACTCTCCTGCCTGGTGTGCTCGGTGCTGATCACCTCTGTCACCCCACAAACAGCAGCTCTGCTATTATTCTGTATGGGGGGGGGGGCTGCCGCTCGCCGGTTTTACGTGTTTATTTTGTTCTTGGTTGTGGTGCTCTCACAATGGCGTCTTACAGCGGCCGTGCTCACGCCACATAACGTTACTCTGAGGTTAAGAAAAAATCTCCGGTTATTTGCTGCCGTACATTGCTCAGTGGCCACATTCACTAAGACCGGTGTCTCCTATATGATCGTTGGAGTGGTTTGCGCCAAATCTATGGCTGCTAGATTTGCGGCAAAATTTGCATAATTGTCGTCTATTTTTCTTACTATATGTGGCGTAAACTACGTCTCCTTTAGGACCGCTCCTACTTTCTCGTCACTTTCTGAATTTGGCGAGCGAGAAAAATCGCACATTTTACAGCAAATGTGTTGCAAATCATCAATGGCGTAAACTTCATAATAAACGTGGGCCAATTATTAGGTGGGGCTCACACTAGGAGTGTGGTTGAGAAACACTGACTGCCATATCATTGTTATCGGAAACAGTCAGCAAGCTTGTGGTCGGACATCACTCATAACAGTTTAGCAGAGCTCCTATAATGAAGGGGGAGTTAGTGTTTCTGAATCAGATGACTGTACAGCGCCTAGAGTCTGTGCAGACACTGAACAAGCAGCGAATGCTGGCAGATTTCTGCTTCTGAAGAAGTGTGAATGCAGCTCTGGAGTGTAATACAGTATGTATCGATGTAAAAGAACATTGTCTTCTCACGCTACGATATTCATGACGCTGATACATGATGTCCGTCAGTTGGGACAGAACTGAATTCCCGTCCTGTTTAGCAGCTCTGCGTGCGGCAGCCTGATAACATCCTACAGAACGCACTTGTTCTCTCCTGATAAACGTGCGCGCCGCTCAGGAGCCACATCCAGGAAAAGGCCGATATTACCCTATAACGGAAAGATACAGATTGTGTGGAGTTTTCTTCTAGATGGAGCCGTGTTTGTTCCCGGTCGATCGTTGTTGTTAATATTTAAATGAAGATATTTCCGGGCAGAATTACACAAAACCATCGGATCCGGTGTTCTCAGGAGGCTGCAAAATGGAGATTTTTTCATAAAAGAAATCCATGGGGGCCCCATTGTGTCACTCGGTATTCCCAGGATTCTTAATATTACAATTCATAAATGTAAGATCTAATTCCATCTTAAAGCCCTGTTCACACAGAGTTTTTGGCGCCTTTTTTGACATGTAAATCGTGTCGGAAACCGCGCCAAAAAACGTCTGAAACCGCTTCCCATTCAATGCAAGGCAGAGGCATTATTATCCCGCCAGCGGAAAAAAACATTAGCGGGAAAAAGAAGCGTCATGCCCTTTCTTCGGGCATTTCCTTTTTTGACATCAATGGGGAGGCAGAGAAAGCGGTTTTCGCTGCCTTATTTGCCCGCGGTGCTCAATGGCCACGGTCAAAAAACACCGCAGAAAATGTGGCAGAGTGCAGGCAGGTCAAAATCAGATTTTTCCGCCTGCAAAAAACACTGTATGAACAGGGCCGGCTGTGACCCCCAGAGAGAAGAGCGGCTACAATGGTGGATCACCGCTTCTGTGTAAGGCTACGTGCACACATTGCGTATTTTACTGCGGAAAATACCCAGCAAAATCGCAGGAAACCGCAACAAAATGCCTTCTTTAATGCATTTTTCAGTTTGATTTTTACGCTTTGCTGCGTATTTCTGCATAACTAGGGAGATAAACTCGCAAGTGGAATCGCGGGATAAATTGACATGCCGCGGTTTTGAAAATACAAATTGCGGGTTCATTTCCGTCCTGAAAAATACTGCAGCGTGGACACGAGATTACCTGGAATCACATTGTCTATGCTCGTACTGTATTACGCTGCGGTTTTGCTGCACGGAAATACGCTCAGCAAAACCGCACGTAATACGCATCGTGTGCATGGACCCTAATGCGTAAAGAGTCTCTGTCACCACATCATAAGTGCCCTGTCTCCTACATAATGGGATTGGCGCTGTAATGTAGATCACAGCAGTGGTTTTTATTTAGAAAAACGATCAATTTTGATCAAGTTATAAACAATTTTAGATTTATGCTAATTTGTTTCTTAATGGACAACTGGGCGTTGTACAGAGAAGTGTATGACGCTGACCAATCAGCGTCATACACTTCTCTCCATTCATGTACTCAGCACATACTGATCTCGATGTGCTGTAAATATCACACAAACCTTACCGTAGTATCGGGATTGTGAATAGACATCATGTTCTGGCTGGAGGTGATGTCTATTCACTGTCAGGACGCTTCCGAAACGTTAATATGTGAGTATGTGACTGCACATAGTGATCTAGTAAGAACACTGCGCTGAGTATGAATGGAGCTAAGTGTATGACGCTGATTGGTCAGCGTCATACACTCCTCTGTACAACACCCACTTGGTCAAAAAGTAAAACACGCCCACTTGTCTATTAAGAAACTTATTAGCATAAAGCTAAAATTGTTCATAACTTGATCGTTTTTCTAAATAAAAACCACTGTTCTCTACATTACAGCGCCGATCAGATTATGTAGGAGACGGGGCACTTATAATGTGGTGACAGCCGCTTTAAGGCTACGTTCACACGTCATGGAATTGTTGTGGATTTGCAGACGGAAAATCTGCGCCATATCACAGTAGCAACAAAGTGGATGAGATTTATAAAGACTGATGTACACGCTGCAGAAATCCACAGGCGGTGCAGATTTTTTAATCCCCGGCATGTCAATTTATGCTGCGCAATAGTTACAGATTTGTTATTGACTTTTCCTATTAAGTTCAATGGGTGGGAATTAAGTTCCTCAATAATAAGCAAAATGCACATTGTGCTGCAGACAGCCTGCGAATTTCAGCAAAAATTTCTAGTAGAGAAAAAAACTGCCCCTGGCGTTCCCATAGCCACACGTCACTCCTCCCCTTGTAGTCTCAGTGCCGCCGGCCTCTGTGATGTTTTATCCCATTTGACTGCTGTAGCCAATCACAGGCAGCAAAGGTCACATGGGAGAACACGTCATCCCAGGAGGTTGGCATCCGTGAGACCAGATGGGGGAGGAGTGACTCGTTGCTATGGGAGACCAGGGAGGTGAGTATGTACGTTTCTGGGGATAAATTTGGTGTGGACTTTCGGACTGAATTATCAGCATTATCTGGATCGGATTTGCTGCAGTGTGAACATACCCCAAAGGCTATGTTCACTTTCACAGCCAATATTTATTTTTCTCTTTTTTTAAATTGTTCCAATGCATCTAAAATAAAAATGTAGGCAAATGTGCAAATAATCTTGGTTAGAAGTATCCTACTGTTTTGTGTATACAGCTCATATGCCAACCTATGTGTTTCCATGGTTACAGACTACAAAGAAGTCCTGTGTAGTCTGATCCTTCAGTCCATACTTTCTCCCATACTCCTAATTTGGTAGGTTAGCAAAAAGCAGGAGACAGATGGATGGTAATAGAACTGCCGGATCAGACTACACTGGTTTGTTTGTAGTCTGTTACCATGGCAACGCATAGGTCTGCATAGGAGCTGTAGACCTAAAACGACATTCAAACTATTTGCAAAGCACATTAAAAAGTTCCTGGACTTTTTATTATACATTAATTGGCAGGGTTGTCTCATCATGACGTTTTAAAGGAAGCAGTCCCTTTTATCAGCTGCCATCGCCGGGGAAGTTGCGTCCTCTGCAGGGTAAATGTAGTTTTACATGCCGACCAATCAAATGAATAAGACGCCATGTAATACAGGGGAGCTGATCACTGCTGTCCGTTCTGCCTCGTAGACAGGGGTCCCTCCTCTATGACATCCATAGTCCCTGATAAGGGGCAGCACGGGCGGCGGCGGTTGGCATTGCGTTATGCAGCATCGGGGTCCTGGGTTTGAGGTCCTGGGTTTGAATACGATCATGGACGACATCTGCATGGAGTTTGTATGTTCTTCCCCTGTTTGCATGGGTTTCCTCCCTCATAATCTAATCCCAACCTCTGGGTTCTGTGTTTAGTTTGGGATTAGATTATGAGCCCGGGGACTGATGTGAGTGGTGACGATACACGTGTACTGCGCCGCCGCATATGTTGACGCTATATAAGCAATGTAAATAAGTGGGTGTAGAGAAAGGCGTTGTTTTGATCAGACAAACCACATGATTGGGGGGTCCACCCTCTTGCACGGCAGCGCCATATCATCTCAATGTTCTACTGTGACGCCTCAGGCCTGCAGAGCATAAATCAGCACGCAGCCCCAGCCTTATTTTTGGAGGGTGCGGATTAATCTCCTCCATATGAGCGGGATGCTGGAACATTACAGCGCATGACGAGCCACATTATTCACTTGCCTCTCGGTCTCTGACGGATAAATCTCTTTCTGGACGTGTAAAAACACCTGTTCCTGTCCCCGGGGAGATCTCATAAAACTCCTCCAGTCTTGGCAGATTCCTTCCCACACATGCCTGACCTCCCTCTGCTTCCTCTAGAAGGACCTGCAGCCCCATCTGGGCTACAATCCACAGTCCTGCATCTTTCTAATAGACTTTGTGTTAGAATCATTTTCAGGATCTCTGCTTGATGTCAGTGAATAGGCATATTCATGGTTTCCAACAGGAAGTGCGGCCTGATGATGGTAAAACTGTCACTTTCTTCTTCATTCAGTCCTGGGAAGATAATTCAAAGGTGACAACGAATACGGCGGCACTTCCTGTTGTCACTTTTACAAAAATGGCTGCCACAAAGGAAATGCCAAAATTTCTGTAAATGACTTTCACATAGTAACCGGACTCTGGCTTCTCTTAAGCAGACTTACAGATATGTGGGCAGTTTTACATTTTGGATGGAGATTTTTGGGATTTCGGGCTTCAGCTGATCGGATCTTGATGACTCGATATCAATATTAATGTTTTTGGCACAAAAAAACCTTTAAAGGGATTTTCCATTTTTGGCAAATAAACCTTATTCTTTGTATAATGGAGAGTTCTACCATTTTCTAATATACTTTCTGTATTAATTCCTCACCGTTATGAATATCTCTGCTTGCTGTCAGTCAATAGAAACCTTCATTGTTTAGAGATACAAATCTGTCCTGGTCACGTGAAGGACACACGGGTGCACGGCTCGTTACAGGACACGGCTCTGATACACGTACTCTTTGGCCGGGTTCACACATCGTGTATTTGTTGCAGAATTTTGATTGCGAAATCCACAGCAAAATTCCGCAGCAAAGTGCAGTAGAATGTAAGTGAATCCCACATACAGCGCAAGAATCCACAGCATGTCCTATTTGTTGCACAAATTACGCAGAGTTTCACTGCAGATTTCATTCATTCCAATTCAGCAGATGAAACACGTGCGGATTTTGTGGCGGATTTGTAGGTCCCTTTTAACAGCGTGATATAGACGCAATGTGTGAACACGGCCTCACTGTAACGAGCCGAGCGCATATCTGTCCATCACATCACCAGGACAAATTCTCATTCTCTTAAAATAAAGAACATTTCTCCTTGAATGACAACAAGCAGAGATCTTGAAAAACTTATGTTGAAAAGTTTTATAACTTTTCATTATACAAAAAGTACAATTTTCGCATCAAAATGTAAAATTCGCATTTATATAAACGCATCAAAAACCACAATATTGAGTGCAGATTTCACCTGCGGAATTACCTGTGTTTACCTGCGGTTTTGATGCGGATTTTCTGCCATAAATTCCACAACGTGTTCATTTAACATTAGGCCACATGCACACGTTGCGGAATTTGGTGCAGAAACTCCGCAGGCAATTCTGAGGGTAAAATCCGCACCTGATAGTACGTTTTTAGGTTCGGTTTTTTCATTAGGATGCAGAAATTGATCCGGTTTTATGCTGCGGATTCGGTGCTTTTTTTTTTATTTATAAACTTGTCAGATACAATTCGTAAGCGGAAACGGAAGATAAATTGACATGCGACGGATTTTAAAATACGCACCGCAGGTCAATTTACTTGCAGAAAAAAATCTGCAACCTGTAGAGGAGATTTCTTGAAATCGCATTTACTTTGCTGGTACTTTATTACGCTGCGGATTTGCCGCACAAAAAATATGCGCAGCAAATCCGCACGTAATACGCATCGTGTGCATTTGGCCTAACGGTCCGCTTAGACTTTGTCTCTAAGTTGCGCTGAAATTGCTGCAGCCTCGGAACGTCAGTTCTTCCAATTCAGGCCAAAAATTAGCTGGAAAAGTTCCAACGCAGTTTTTAAGTTGGCGCGGTTTTTATTTCCGTAGCTCCTGGTTGCCAGTTTTCCCGGTTGCCATTATCATTGGGGTTTGACACCGCGGCGTCCGGCACGTTTTGTGTACATTGGTGAAAAGAGTAGAAAAGACAGACCGGGAGCCGCGTCACGTGACCTCATTGTTCCCTTTTTTGTTTTTGTGTTGTTTTACTTTTTTCTCTGGTTTTCTTAGGAAATATGTTGTGGTTTTGCAGCGCAGACACAGCTCCGCTTTGTGTCCCACACAGTCACCATCGGAATAGTTGTTTGCTCGTTGTGGTCAGTTAATTGAAAAAAGCTGGCACCGAGGTATTACAGGTCTCGTGGGATTATTCCCGGATCAAATGCTCCATTGTTGCCTCAGACACCGAGTCCTCCGACACTGACTTCATTAGTAAACTGTACTGCGGTGGCAGGTTAGAGAAGACGAGAACAAGGGGCCAATTGTCTGCGTTATCTCCGCGCCGGGCCCGCGGGACTCTAAATTGTAATCACTTGTCGTGGGTGAATGGAGGATTCAGGTGACGAGTCGTTAGGGGACCTCGTGGTGCTGGTGGCAGCCATGGGGGGGATTGCTCCCAATACAAAGCCAAAGTATGTCCATCATTCCCAGGTGTGATTCTGCACATGCCCAGGTCAATTTGCCCCTGATCCATTTTGATCGCTGATTCTTAAAGGGGCGGACACTTCATGCAACTATGTTGCAAAACGGAGACATTAAACAATGAAAAGTTCTGCAACTTTTTCATAGACTTTGTGTTTGGAGTTTTAGGATCTCGACTTGCTGGGAACTTTCTTGTCTAATTCCGGAGGCTAAAACCTTATTCTGACCTAGTTCTGCTGGCACAGCTAAAGGGCTTGTTACAATGTATCAATGTTGGTAATCCTTTGTAAGGACTTTGCAACATAAAATAGTTGTACGATTTTAAAGCGACAGCGCGTTGCGGACGGATCGTACACATTTATTGTCGCTATGTAGCCCTAACCGTAAAACTAGACGAGGCCTCTAACAATTGTGGCGACCTGTATGGCCATGAGTGATTCCTAACAGATGGATCCCAGTGTCACCCATGAGTTCCTCTACGACAGACTCACATTGAGGCCATGTTTACACGTTCAGGATTGTGTCAGGATTTAGTCGCGGATTCCTCGCCTAATTCCTGACCGAACCTGATCGGTGATATTTTTTTCCCCATTCACACGCCCAGGAAAATTTTCAAGCGCCGCAGATTTTAATATAAGCATTATATATGCTCATTATTGCTGCGGAAATCAGAGTGTCCGCTGCGGATTCTGTGCCGTGTGAACACAGCCTTCTGATTCTTTTCTGCTCACTGCGCCACTTTCTGTAGTCACGGCTGTATACACCTCCATAATGATAATCCGAAGACAATCGCTTTGCCCATTGGTCCACGCGGCGCTGCGTGGTAAGTACTGTCTCCCTTGTAACCTGTGTCCTCAAGTGCCGACCTGGGCCTTGTTGACTGCTTGACCACAGGGTGGCGCTGTTATTACCAGGGACGATGACTGTCTGATCAGTGAAATGACTGCAGCTGCACTTTGCTGTTAGGTCACATGTCTGACAGCAGGGTGGAGCTAAAGAAATGTCTGTTTCCAAAGGCAACAGCAAAAAATTAAATGCAGCTCCGGATGTGAATGGAGAAAATGACGTGAAATAATTAAAAATCACTACAACTCAATGAGGTTCCTTGGCGTTTCGGCGTATACGCATCGCTCCACCCGTCGTGTGAGACGCCGTTACGGCTGCTTTGTATTGTTCTTACGTAGCGGGTGAATGCTTGAAGAACAGGGACGATGCTGGGGGCAATAATCTGGGTGCATCTCTATGAACGTCAGGACAATTCATTGAATCTCTGAGCTTTAACCCATTGTGTCCCTGTGCGGTGCAATAACCTAATTTCGGCTGCATTAGACTCGTTCGTTACATAATTGTGAACAGCACAGAAGTCGTTTTCAGCGGGGGAGGGGGGGCAGTTCCTTATTTCTGGGTCTCGATCTGAACGTGCATGTGATCGACGCTCCTGAGACGAGGGAATTTGCCTCGTCATGTGTGAGAAAATGAAGAGGGAACATTTTGTGGTTTGCGGATTCTTCCATTGACTCAGCAGCTTTCAGTTGATTTGACTCTTGTAGAATATTAGCAGTGATGGGGTTTATACACAACAGTCCGGATATAATATGGGAAAGGGGGGCCAATAACGAGAAGAAAAATGGCGTCCCCTCCTACACCCCTCGTGTGTAGCGGTTATTCACCGCACCCCTCTCCCTTTCAGTGTGACCCTTGAGCCGGTTCTCCTTGCAGTGGGTTAGTTAGAGGGGTGCAGGGGTCACAATGGCACCCGAGCCCTGGTCTCATTTTTAGAGGGGTGAAGGGGTCACAATGGCACCCGGGCGCTGGTCTCATTTTTAGAGGGGTGCAGGGGTCACAATGGAACCCGAGCCCTGGTCTCATTTTTAGAGGGGTGCAGGGGTCACAATGGCACCCGAGCGCTGGTCTCATTTTTAGAGGGGTGCAGGGGTCACAATGGCACCCGAGCCCTGGTCTCATTTTTAGAGGGGTGCAGGGGTCACAATGGCACCCGAGCCCTGGTCTCATTTTTAGAGCGGTGCAGAGGTCACAATGGCACCCGAGCGCTGGTCTCATTTTTAGAGGGGTGCAGGGGTCACAATGGCACCCGAGCCCTGGTCTCATTTTTAGAGGGGTGCAGGGGTCACAATGGCACCCGAGCCCTGGTCTCATTTTTAGAGGGGTGCAGGGGTCACAATGGCACCCGAGCGCTGGTCTCATTTTTAGAGGGGTGCAGGGGTCACAATGGCACCCGAGCCCTGGTCTCATTTTTAGAGGGGTGCAGGGGGTCACAATGGCACCCAAGCCCTGGTCTCATTTTGCACCCAAAGACCCTTTGCCACAAAAGAGGGCGTGTGATGTGACGGTTGTGGCTCCCCCCGTGGTACATATTCTCTTTGTAGTTTTAGGACATGACTTGTCTTCCATCTTCTACTGGTGTAGTGCGATATCCGCTGAACAGACTCATTGTAACAACACGGCTGCTGTGATATTACTTCTTCTGGGTCTAACTTGCCCACCAGGGTACCAGAGGGTCCACCAATTGGCCTTGGCAGACCCCCGGTTTTCCCCACAGAATTTTTTTTTATTCTTAATTTCTGCAATTCTTGACCAACGCAACAGATTTTTGGTGTTGGGAAACCCCTGGGCGCCCGGGACAAAAACCTCAGAGGAAAGTGGCAGCAGATCATGGGGTAGAAGAAAGGAGAAGCAGACGTTTCCCACGAGCCTTTCCTCATCTGGTTAAAGGGGAAATTCACTCACGAAAGTCATTTACTGCAGTCCTAGTACGACTCGGCGCGGTCTCTTCTTCTTCTCATTTACTGCAGTCCTAGTAGGACTCGGCGCGGTCTCCTCATTTACTGCAGTCCTAGTACGACTCGGCGCGGTCTCCTCCTCCTTCTCATTTACTGCAGTCCTAGTACGACTCGGCGCGGTCTCCTTCTCATTTACTGCAGTCCTAGTACGACTCGGCGCTGTCTCTTCTCCTTCTCATTTACTGCAGTCCTAGTACGACTCGGCGCGGTCTCCTTCTCATTTACTGCAGTCCTAGTACGACTCGGCGCGGTCTCTTCTCCTTCTCATTTACTGCAGTCCTAGTACGACTCGGCGCGGTCTCTTCTCCTTCTCATTTACTGCAGTCCTAGTACGACTCGGCGCTGTCTCTTCTCCTTCTCATTTACTGCAGTCCTAGTACGACTCGGCGCGGTCTCTTCTCCTTCTCATTTACTGCAGTCCTAGTACGACTCGGCACGGTCTCTTCTCTTTCTCATTTACTGCAGTCCTAGTACGACTCGGCGCGGTCTCTTCTCCTTCTCATTTACTGCAGTCCTAGTACGACTCGGCGCGGTCTCTTCTCTTTCTCATTTACTGCAGTCCTAGTACGACTCGGCGCGGTCTCCTTCTTATTTACTGGAGTCCTAGTACGACTCGGCGCGGTCTCTTCTCCTTCTCATTTACTGCAGTCCTAGTACGACTCGGCGCGGTCTCCTTCTCACTTACTGTAGTCCTAGTACGACTCGGCGCGGTCTCCTTATTTACTGCAGTCCTAGTACGACTCGGCGCGGTCTCCTTATTTACTGCAGTCCTAGTACGACTCGGCGCGGTCTCCTTATTTACTGCAGTCCTAGTAGGACTCGGCGCGGTCTCCTTATTTACTGCAGTCCTAGTACGACTCGGCGCGGTCTCTTCTCCTTCTCATTTACTGCAGTCCTAGTACGACTCGGCGCGGTCTCCTTCTTATTTACTGCACTCCTAGTGCGACTCGGCGCGGTCTCTTCTCCTTCTCATTTACTGCAGTCCTAGTACGACTCGGCGCGGTCTCCTTCTTATTTACTGCACTCCTAGTGCGACTCGGCGCGGTCTCTTCTCCTTCTCATTTACTGCAGTCCTAGTACGACTCGGCGCGGTCTCCTTCTCATTTACTGCACTCCTAGTACGACTCGGCGCGGTCTCTTCTCCTCCTTCTCATTTACTCCTTTTATTGAAAGAATTTTTAGAAAGTGTAAAACAGACTTGATATAAGAGCCACAAATAACTATACAGTAAAAGTCCTGCAATCCGGTATCAATGGGATCTGATAGGAGCCGGATCTGTGGTTCAGTAATAGAAGATGTGATCAAATATGATCTGTCCACCACCCGCCACAACATTAACCACGGCCTAATATTGTGCAGTCGTCCTCGTGCCCCCCGTACAGCTCTGACCCGTCGAAGCCTGAACTCTACTGACGTCTGAATGTTCTGTGGTCTCCGGCACAAGACGTCAGCAGCAGATCCTGTAGGGATGGGTGATGTGATTGGATGATATGTAGTGCAGTGATGGGTGATGTGATTGGATGATATTTATCTGTAGTGCAGTGATCGGTGATATGATTGGATGATATGTATCTGTAGTGCAGTGATGAGTGATGTGATTGGATGATATTTATCTGTAGTGCAGTGATGAGTGATGTGATTGGATGATATTTATCTGTAGTGCAGTGATGGGTGGTGTGATTGGATGATATTTATCTGTACTGCAGTGATGGGTGATGTGATTGGATGATATTTATCTGTAGTGCAGTGATGGGTGATGTGATGGATGATATTTATCTGTAGTGCAGTGATTGGTGATATGATTGGATGATATTTATCTGTAGTGCAGTGATGGGTGATGTGATTGGATGATATTTATCTGTAGTGCAGTGATAAGTGATATGATTGGATGATATGTATCTGTAGTGCAGTGATGGGTGATGTGATTGGATGATATTTATCTGTAGTGCAGTGATTGGTGATATGATTGGATGATATGTATCTGTAGTGCAGTGATGGGTGATGTGATTGGATGATATTTATCTGTAGTGCAGTGATGAGTGATGTGATTGGATGATATTTATCTGTAGTGTAGTGATCGGTGATGTGATTGGATGATATTTATCTGTAGTGCAGTGATGGGTGATGTGATGGATGATATTTATCTGTAGTGCAGTGATGGGTGATATGATTGGATGATATTTATCTGTAGTGCCGTGATGGGTGATATGATTGGATGATATGTATCTGTAGTACAGTGATGGGTGATGTGATTGGATGATATGTATCTGTAGTATAGTGATAGGTGATGTGATTGGATGATATCTATCTGTAGTGCAGTGATGGGTGATGTGATTGGATGATATGTATCTGTAGTATAGTGATAGGTGATGTGATTGGATGATATGTATCTGTAGTGCAGTGATAAGTAATGTGATTGGATGATATGTATCTGTAGTATAGTGATAGGTGATGTGATTGGATGATATCTATCTGTAGTGCAGTGATGGGTGATGTGATTGGATGATATTTATCTGTAGTGCAGTGATAAGTGATATGATTGGATGATATGTATCTGTAGTGCAGTGATGGGTGATATGATTGGATGATATTTACCTGTAGTGCAGTGATAGGTGATATGATTGGATGATATGTATCTGTAGTGCAGTGATGGGTGATATGATTGGATGATATTTATCTGTAGTGCAGTGATGAGTGATGTGATTGGACGATATTTATCTGTAGTGCAGTGATGGGTGATGTGATTGGATGATATGTATCTGTAGTACAGTGATCGGTGATGTGATTGGATGATATGTATCTGTAGTGCAGTGATAAGTGATGTGATTGGATGATATTTATCTGTAGTGCAGTGATGGGTGATGTGATTGGATGATATGTATCTGTAGTGCAGTGATAAGTGATGTGATTGGATGATATGTAGTGCAGTGATGGGTGATGTGATTGGATGATATTTATCTGTAGTGCAGTGATGGGTGGTGTGATTGGATGTTATGTATCTGTAGTACAGTGATGGGTGGTGTGATTGGATGATATTTATCTGTAGTACAGTGATCGGTGATGTGATTGGATGATATTTATCTGTAGTGCAGTGATAGGTGATGTGATTGGATGATATGTATCTAGTGCAGTGATGGGTGGTGTGATTGGATGATATTTATCTGTAGTACAGTGATCGGTGATGTGATTGGATGATATTTATCTGTAGTGCAGTGATAGGTGATGTGATTGGATGATATGTATCTAGTGCAGTGATGGGTGATGTGATTGGATGATATTTATCTGTAGTGCAGTGATGGGTGATATGATTGGATGATATGTATCTGTAGTGCAGTGATGAGTGATGTGATTGGATGATATTTATCTGTAGTGCAGTGATGGGTGATATGATTGGATGATATTTATCTGTAGTGCAGTGATGGGTGGTGTGATTGGATGATATTTATCTGTAGTGCAGTGATGGGTGATGTGATTGGATGATATTTATCTGTAGTGCAGTGATTGATGATATGTATCTGTAGTGCAGTGATGGGTGATGTGATTGGATGATATTTATCTGTAGTGCAGTGATGAGTGATGTGATTGGATGATATTTATCTGTAGTGCAGTCATCGGTGATATGATTGGATGATATGTATCTGTAGTGCAGTGATGAGTGATGTGATTGGATGATATTTATCTGTAGTGCAGTGATGGGTGATGTGATGGATGATATTTATCTATAGTGCAGTGATGGGTGATGTGATTGGATGATATTTATCTGTAGTGCAGTGATCGGTGATATGATTGGATGATATGTATCTGTAGTGCAGTGATGAGTGATGTGATTGGATGATATCTATCTGTAGTGCAGTGATGGGTGATGTGATTGGATGATATTTATCTGTAGTGCAGTGATAAGTGATATGATTGGATGATATTTATCTGTAGTGCAGTGATGGGTGATGTGATGGATGATATTTATCTGTAGTGCAGTGATTGGTGATATGATTGGATGATATTTATCTATAGTGCAGTGATGGGTGATGTGATTGGATGATATTTATCTGTAGTGCAGTGATAAGTGATATGATTGGATGATATGTATCTGTAGTGCAGTGATGGGTGATGTGATTGGATGATATTTATCTGTAGTGCAGTGATTGGTGATATGATTGGATGATATGTATCTGTAGTGCAGTGATGGGTGATGTGATTGGATGATATTTATCTGTAGTGCAGTGATGAGTGATGTGATTGGATGATATTTATCTGTAGTGTAGTGATCGGTGATGTGATTGGATGATATTTATCTGTAGTGCAGTGATGGGTGATGTGATGGATGATATTTATCTGTAGTGCAGTGATGGGTGATATGATTGGATGATATTTATCTGTAGTGCAGTGATGGGTGATATGATTGGATGATATTTATCTGTAGTGCCGTGATGGGTGATATGATTGGATGATATGTATCTGTAGTACAGTGATGGGTGATGTGATTGGATGATATGTATCTGTAGTATAGTGATAGGTGATGTGATTGGATGATATCTATCTGTAGTGCAGTGATGGGTGATGTGATTGGATGATATGTATCTGTAGTATAGTGATAGGTGATGTGATTGGATGATATCTATCTGTAGTGCAGTGATGGGTGATGTGATTGGATGATATTTATCTGTAGTGCAGTGATAAGTGATATGATTGGATGATATGTATCTGTAGTGCAGTGATGGGTGATGTGATTGGATGATATTTATCTGTAGTGCAGTGATAAGTGATATGATTGGATGATATGTATCTGTAGTGCAGTGATGGGTGATATGATTGGATGATATTTATCTGTAGTGCAGTGATGAGTGATGTGATTGGACGATATTTATCTGTAGTGCAGTGATGGGTGATGTGATTGGATGATATGTATCTGTAGTACAGTGATCGGTGATGTGATTGGATGATATGTATCTGTAGTGCAGTGATAAGTGATGTGATTGGATGATATTTATCTGTAGTGCAGTGATTGGTGATGTGATTGGATGATATGTATCTGTAGTGCAGTGATAAGTGATGTGATTGGATGATATGTAGTGCAGTGATGGGTGATGTGATTGGATGATATTTATCTGTAGTACAGTGATCGGTGATGTGATTGGATGATATTTATCTGTAGTGCAGTGATAGGTGATGTGATTGGATGATATGTATCTAGTGCAGTGATGGGTGGTGTGATTGGATGATATTTATCTGTAGTACAGTGATCGGTGATGTGATTGGATGATATTTATCTGTAGTGCAGTGATAGGTGATGTGATTGGATGATATGTATCTAGTGCAGTGATGGGTGATGTGATTGGATGATATTTATCTGTAGTGCAGTGATGGGTGATATGATTGGATGATATGTATCTGTAGTGCAGTGATGGGTGATGTGATTGGATGATATTTATCTGTAGTGCAGTGATTGATGATGTGTATCTGTAGTGCAGTGATGGGTGATGTGATTGGATGATATTTATCTGTAGTGCAGTGATGAGTGATGTGATTGGATGATATTTATCTGTAGTGCAGTCATCGGTGATATGATTGGATGATATTTATCTATAGTGCAGTGATGGGTGATATGATTGGATGATATTTATCTGTAGTGCAGTGATGGGTGATATGATTGGATGATATGTATCTGTAGTACCGTGATGGGTGATGTGATTGGATGATATGTATCTGTAGTGCAGTGATAAGTGATGTGATTGGATGATATGTATCTGTAGTACAGTGATGGGTGATGTGATTGGATGATATCTATCTGTAGTGCAGTGATGGGTGATGTGATTGGATGATATTTATCTGTAGTGCAGTGATAAGTGATGTCATTGGATGATATTTATCTGTAGTGCAGTGATGGGTGATGTGATTGGATGATATCTATCTGTAGTGCAGTGATGGGTGATGTGATGGATGATATTTATCTGTAGTGCAGTGATGGGTGATATGATTGGATGATATTTATCTGTAGTGCAGTGATGGGTGATATGATTGGATGATATGTATCTGTAGTACAGTGATGGGTGATGTGATTGGATGATATGTATCTGTAGTGCAGTGATGGGTGATGTGATTGGATGATATTTATCTGTAGTACAGTGATAGGTGATGTGATTGGATGATATCTATCTGTAGTGCAGTGATGGGTGATGTGATTGGATGATATGTATCTGTAGTATAGTGATAGGTGATGTGATTGGATGATATGTATCTGTAGTGCAGTGATAAGTGATGTGATTGGATGATATGTATCTGTAGTGCAGTGATGGGTGATGTGATTGGATGATATGTATCTGTAGTATAGTGATAGGTGATGTGATTGGATGATATCTATCTGTAGTGCAGTGATGGGTGATGTGATTGGATGATATTTATCTGTAGTGCAGTGATCGGTGATGTGATTGGATGATATTTATCTGTAGTGCAGTGATGGGTGATGTGATGGATGATATTTATCTGTAGTGCAGTGATTGGTGATATGATTGGATGATATGTATCTGTAGTGCAGTGATAGGTGATGTGATTGGATGATATCTATCTGTAGTACAGTGATGTGATTGGATGATATTTATCTGTAGTGCAGTGATGGGTGATGTGATTGGATGATATTTATCTGTAGTGCAGTGATGGGTGGTGTGATTGGATGATATTTATCTGTAGTGCAGTGATGGGTGATGTGATTCGATGATATTTATCTGTAGTGCAGTGATGGGTGATATGATTGGATGATATGTATCTGTAGTGCAGTGATGGGTGATGTGATTGGATGATATTTATCTGTAGTGCAGTGATGGGTGATGTGATTGGATGATATTTATCTGTAGTGCAGTGATGGGTGATGTGATTGGATGATATTTATCTGTAGTGCAGTGATGGGTGATATGATTGGATGATATGTATCTGTAGTGCAGTGATGGGTGATGTGATTGGATGATATTTATCTGTAGTGCAGTGATGGGTGATGTGATTGGATGATATTTATCTGTAGTACAGTGATGTGATTGGATGATATTTATCTGTATTATGAAGGCAGATAATTGCTCTGGGATCTGCAGGAGACTGTGTGTTCTGTATTTGGTCTCTGTATATGAGGTTCCCCCTCGGCTGTAGGTTTCAGCACCAGGTGTTTTCACCCCTGTAATCCCCATAAAATGTTCTGTTCTCTGTGGAAGACGTAGATGCGAATTCCAGCCAAAAAGTCTATTAGTAAGATGAAGTTGTGTGGCCCCGGCCGGTCACCGCCGCTCCGTATCTGACTCCTCACATCTCTATGTCAGGGATCCCTCCACCCAATGTTCCCAGGACGACGTCCAGGACCCATCACGAGCAGAGCGCTCAGTGCTGCACCTATCAAGGGGCCGAAATCACAGACAATCACTGTATAAATGTATGATAGAAAGTCCTGCAACTTTAGAAGATTTAGTATTTCAAGATCTCTGCATGTTGTCAGTAAATGAGAACACTCTTGCTTACATTAAGAAGCTGAAGACCATACAGACCTGAATTTGTTACAATTGGATCTATTCTAGTCAATTCTCTGATATAAACACTGATACATTGTAACCAACTATAAAGGCAGGAGAAAGATTTGTGCTTCTGATAGTATTTAGAATATATTCCTATTCACCTACTGCAAGCAGAGATCTTGAACACGGTGGGAAATCGAAGCACAAAATATATGAGAATGTTGCAGAACTTTTCACTAGTTAACGTAAAACCAACATCTCATCATATCAGTCTGACCATTGCGCTAATTCAGGATGGCCGCGGCAGCAGAAACTCTTGTGGCCATAATACAAGATCTAAACCAGGACGCCCCGCATTCCCCTCCCCCCGTTTAGCTGCTAGTTTTTTTTTGGCGTCCTCTGGCCTTTCTATGGGGTCACCTGTTTGCTGCGTTTGATTAGATGATTAGTATAACTGCTCGTTATTGATCGTATCAGATGATTAAGGGTAAGGACACACATAGCGGCCGCTGCCTGGCCAAAAACTGCGAGACGTGCAAATTTACCTTGAACACCACGTTTAAAAAAACGTAATAAAAATGATTAATTTTTTTACAGGTAAGGCCTTATTAACACGAGCGTGTCCGTTTTGTGCACGTAAAAAACGCAATGTCTTGTGTGCATTGCAGTTCCGTGTGACATCCGTGTACGCTGCGCATCTGCGTTTTTTACGCGCATATTTCATCCGTATGTCACGCGTTTTTACTTCAGCAAAACCTGAAGGTGTTATTCTTCTTTTCCTCATCATTTCTTTAGCAACTGTTGCGTGAATCACGGACATGACACGGATGACTTCAATGGGTGCGAGATGCGCAAAAAAACGCACAAGTATAGGACCTGCAGTGAGTTTCATGCAGCGGACACACGGCTGCGTGAAAAATGGCCCCATTAAATTGCGTTATCAGGTCCGTGTGACGTCTGTTGTTTTAACGCGCGTAACACGGACGTGGAATACGCTGTGTGAATAAGGCCTTAATGGCATTTTTGGTGTAGATCACAGCTGCCCCTCGGCCGGACCGGTGGTGCTGCGGTCACCGTTACTGCCGCCCGATTGGTTCCTGATGACCATCATATTGGCACATGCTCAGCAGCTCTTTGGCTCTATTTCTCTGTTTTTCGGACTTTCTCAGTGATACCCTATAACTTCCCTGCCCCTCCCCCTCTTCCCCAATGTTACTGACGGGCCCTGACTTTCACATGGGAAACCAGAAGCTACAAAGTGCGATCTATTTCTGTGCTGCTGAGAGGAGGGAGATACCAGGAGTCCGGATACATGAAAATGTCACTATAAAAATTAGAAGGTTCCCCGTATATGCAGTTCCGTCACACTGTATTACCATGAATTGCGCGGTTTTGCAGTTCACTTTTCGGATGTGATCATCGAAACCACGCGCTTTACCGTGCAAGCCCGAAAACCCCATCGTAAGATCTTCAGTAAAACCGCTGAGGTTCCCGGCCCCCCATACAAAAAATACAGAACTATTTAATAAACTGCAATAGAAGGGGGCACTGACCTCTGATTATCGAGGGGGGGGGGGGGCATGAATCAGTCGTAGCCCCAAGCAGCCGACCCTAAACCGGCCTCCACTTGCCGGGTGACCACCACTAATGTTCACCATGTGTCAGAGTAACGTGGTCCTGGCATTCTATTCCTGAATCAGGAAGATCAGGATGAGCAGAACTATAGGCCCCATCCATACAGGAGAGAGCGGCAGTGAATGGAGTGTCAGGAAAAAGGGAATACAAATAATCTATAACGATCAGTAAGTCGCTGTTCACACTGTTGCTCCATCACGACGGCAAGAAAAGCGCAATTCTTGCTGGCAAAGCGATGGAACATCTACGGAGCTCATTATAACTCAATGGGGTCCATCTGGCGTCGTTGGGACACATCATGTGACGGAACCAGCGCAGTGTCGAGGCTTCCATTATGAATGGCGGATGTGAACCGAACAATGCTGCACCGGTCGTGTACAGGGAGGGGGAGGGGCATTTATTATCATTTAATATTTTGTATCTTTATGGTTTATAGATTGTTACTTTCCTATTATTAGCTGTGATGATCTTGGAAATTATGATGCGCTGACGGATCCGTAGTAGAGCCGACACCACCGTCGCCCAGCGTTATTGACTTGGGGTTTATTCAGACGAACGTGTGTCAAATTAACCGTGAAAAACCTGCTGTTTTTCACGGCCGATTTGCACCCGTGCGGGACCTGTTTTGACGGATCCCTCATACACTTGAGTCTATTGAGGGATCCGTGAAAACGTTAAAAAATAGCGCACGTCCTATTTTTTCACGGGACATTCACACAGTCCGTATAAGACAGCAGCCGTGTGAATGGCCCCATAGAAATATATGCAGCCGTGTGAAGGCCGTTAAAAAAACCCGTCTGTCACACGGACGATTTCAACGCTCGTCTGAATAAAGCCTTATAATGGGGTCCGTTGTTTTGATGCGAAGAATATAAATGCATGCGGCGCCGTTCTTCCAATGAAAACGGATGGATTTTGCGACCGCGACTCCAACACAAACACGAACGCAGCCTTCATCCAAGCGGACAAACGCGCTGGAACCTTCCGTGTGACGAGCAGCAAGAAGTGACATCTGAGCGGCGGTTATGCGGCAGGTTTGCGGTGTAACGACTACATCGACACGTGTAATTTTTACGCGATCCACGCGCTGGAAGAAGAATGGAATTAGAGGCTGCGTTTATTTCAGAAGCTCGACTCCCTTCCCCCTCGTAAATCTCAACACCAAACTTTCCATATTTCAGTTCATTTAGCTAAAAATGGGAGTTTTACAAGCGCGGGAGCCGCACGCCGCGCGAGACGAGATCGTAAAGAACACAGGACGCTTTGTGCCGCTTTATGGAGCCAGTTCTAGTTTATATCCGAGCGCAAAGTGTGAGTTATTTTCACATGAAATTATCAGAAAAAAAAAAGTTTGAGACTTTAATGTTTTCTTGACACCTGCACAGGTCGCCCCTCCCCCTGCGCTGATCGCCCTCGGACTTGTGAAGACATCCAGGGCCATTATGGGGCAGGTGGGCAATTCACACGCAAATGTTTCCGCATTGGTAAAAGAGCGGTCTATCTAAATAAGTTGTGCAACTTTCTCATTTACTTTTGCTTCAATTAATTTCTAAGATCTCTGCTTGCTATAAGCGAATGGAAACATTCATGTTTACATCTAGAGGTTGAAAACCAGTCCTGCTTCGCACAGCTGAGGGTTTGATACAATTGCAATTTTCTGTGTGTTAAACAGCCTAGACTCCATGCTGATACATCTCCCCTGCGCTGATACATTGTAGCAAACTATCTGGACAGGAGAGAGAGTTGTGCTCCTTCTGTTTAGCTCAATGAGGATTGTCTAGACTGGATACAATTGTAGCAAACTCTCAGCTGTCGGAGCGATTGACTCTCTGGCAGCCTCATTAAACATTACATTTATATGCTAGGAAATTCCACAGAAAGCAATTCCTTAATACGCTGCTATGAGACCCGCTCCGCATACGAGCGGCGGGATCCTAGAACACAGCGGAGCTGCAGGGAAATCTATTCGTTACTGTGTGACATGACGACGTTGCTTTCAGGACTGTCGTTAATATGTAACCACACGTTACGGGATTTCCGGGCGCTTCCAGCCACAATAGGGTTAATGATTCCCCATCAGGAGCAGAGCGAGGTTTATAGAACACAACATTAAAAAGGTCACGGCAGTTAAGAGGAGACAACACTGCGCCGAAATAAGACGCCAAAATAAACTGCGCGGAGCGTTTATCGCGCAGCCTCGCCCCGTCTCATCCGTCTTATGCAGCTCGCTGATCTGTCTTGCCGGGGCTCCAGATTTAACGCTGTTTTGTGTTCTGGAAAACTGAATTGTGCGCTACACGGCACCACCCAAATCATGCCCAAAACCTGCCAGGGTAAAGACACACAGACTGACAGTGGACCAAATCCCCAACTCCATTTGGGGAAATGCAGCCCCAAACTTGCCAGGAGCCTCCACCATGCTTCACTGCTGCCTGCAGACCCCCATTATTGTACCGCTCTCCAGGACCTTCCACCATCTTCACTGCTGCCTGCAGACCCCCATTATTGTACCGCTCTCCAGGACCTTCCACCATCTTCACTGCTGCCTGCAGACCCTCATTATTGTACCGCTCTCCAGGACCTTCCACCATCTTCACTGCTGCCTGCAGACCCCCATTATTGTACCGCTCTCCAGGACCTTCCACCATCTTCACTGCTGCCTGCAGACCCCCATTATTGTACCGCTCTCCAGGACCTTCCACCATCTTCACTGCTGCCTGCAGACCCCCATTATTGTACCGCTCTCCAGGACCTTCCACCATCTTCACTGCAGCCTGCAGACCCCCATTATTGTACCGCTCTCCAGGACCTTCCACCATCTTCACTGCAGCCTGCAGACCCCCATTATTGTACCGCTCTCCAGGACCTTCCACCATCTTCACTGCTGCCTGCAGACCCCCATTATTGTACCGCTCTCCAGGACCTTCCACCATGCTTCACTGCTGCCTGCAGACCCCCATTATTGTACCGCTCTCCAGGACCCTCTACCATGCTTCACTGTTGCCTGCAGACCCCCATTATTGTACCGCTCTCCAGGACCTTCCACCATCTTCACTGCTGCCTGCAGACCCCCATTATTGTACCGGTCTCCAGGACCTTCCACCATCTTCACTGCTGCCTGCAGACCCTCATTATTGTACCGCTCTCCAGGACCCTCTCCCATGCTTCACTGCCTCCTGCAGACCCTCATTATTGTACCGCTCTCCAGGACCCTCTCCCATGCTTCACTGCCTCCTGCAGACCCTCATTATTGTACCGCTCTCCAGGAAACTTCACCATGCTTCACTGCTGCCTGCAGACCCCCATTATTGTACCGCTCTCCAGGACCTTCCACCATGCTTCACTGCTGCCTGCAGACCCCCATTATTGTACCGCTCTCCAGGACCCTCTACCATGCTTCACTGCTGCCTGCAGACCCCCATTATTGTACCGCTCTCCAGGACCTTCCACCATCTTCACTGCTGCCTGCAGACCCTCATTATTGTACCGCTCTCCAGGACCCTTCACCATGCTTCACTGTTGCCTGCAGACCCTCATTATTGTACCGCTCTCCAGGAGCCTCCACCATGCTTCACTGCTGCCTGCAGACCCTCATTATTGTACCGCTCTCCAGGACCTTCCACCATCTTCACTGCTGCCTGCAGACCCTCATTATTGTACCGCTCTCCAGGACCCTCTTCCATGCTTCACTGCTGCCTGCAGGCCCTCGTTATTGTACCGCTCTCCAGGACCTTCCACCATCTTCACTGCTGCCTGCAGACCCTCATTATTGTACCGCTCTCCAGGACCCTTCACTGTTGCCTGCAGACCCTCATTATTGTACCGCTCTCCAGGAGCCTCCACCATGCTTCACTGCTGCCTGCAGACCCTCATTATTGTACCGCTCTCCAGGACCTTCCACCATCTTCACTGCTGCCTGCAGACCCTCATTATTGTACCGCTCTCCAGGACCCTCTTCCATGCTTCACTGCTGCCTGCAGGCCCTCGTTATTGTACCGCTCTCCAGGACCCTCCACCATGCTTCACTGCTGCCTGCAGACCCTCATTATTGTACCGCTCTCCAGGAGCCTCCACCATGCTTCACTGCTGCCTGCAGACCCCCATTATTGTACCACTCTCCAGGACCCTCCACCATCTTCACTGCTGCCTGCAGACCCTCATTATTGTACCACTCTCCAGGACCCTGAACCATCTTCATTGTTGCCTGCAGACCCTCATTATTGTACCACTCTCCAGGAGCCTCCACCATCTTCACTGCTGCCTGCAGACCCCCATTATTGTACCACTCTCCAGGACCCTCCACCATCTTCACTGCTGCCTGCAGACCCTCATTATTTTACCACTCTCCAGGACCCTCCACCATCTTCACTGCTGCCTGCAGACCCTCATTATTTTACCACTCTCCAGGACCCTCCACCATCTTCACTGCTGCCTGCAGACCCTCATTATTTTACCACTCTCCAGGACCCTCCACCATCTTCACTGCTGCCTGCAGACCCTCATTATTGTACCGCTCTCCAGGACCCTCTCCCATGCTTCACTGCTGCCTGCAGACCCTCATTATTGTACCGCTCTCCAGGACCCTCTACCATGCTTCACTGCTGCCTGCAGACCCCCATTATTGTACCGTTCTCCAGCCCTTCAGAGAACAAACTGCCTTCTGTTACATCCAAATATTTCACATTTTGACTCCTCAGTCCAGAGCACCTGCTGCCAAGTTTCTGCCCCCCAGTTCCTATATTTTGGTGCATAGTTGAGTTGTTTGGCCTTGTCTCCATGTAGAAGCTATGACTTTTTGGCCGCAATTCTTCCATGAAGACACTTCCGGCCAGACTTCTCCAAACACTAGATGGGTGTACCTGGGTCCCACTGGTTTCTGACAGTTCTGAGCTGCTGGACATCTTCTGTTCTCAAAGGGAAGTAAGCATGATGAGTGTTTGATCTGCTTCACTAAGTATCCTTGGCCGACCACTGGGTCTACAGTCCTCAACGTTGTCCGTTTCTTTGGGTTTTCTTCAAAAGAGCTTGAACAGCACATCTTGAAACCACGTCTGCTGTGAAATCTTTGCCTGGGAGAGACCTTGCTGATGCAGTATAAATACCTTGTGTCTTGTTTCTGTGCTCAGTCTTGCCATGGTGGACCTGTGATTTGAAACCACCTTCCGCAACCTCACCTTTGTAGCAGAGTTTGGCTGTTCCTCACCCAGTTTTAAGCCTCCTACACAGCTGTTTCTGTTGCAGTTAATTTAATGACTGGGTTTCACCCTACATATGGAAATGATGATCATTATCACCTGTTTGGTATAATTGGTTAATCATACACCTGACTATAATCCTACAAAATCCATGATGTTGTGCAAGTGTACCAAGAAGAAGTGATGTTGTTTTGAAGGGAAAGGGTGGTCCCACCAAATATTGGTTTGATTTAGATTTCTCTTCTGATCATTTACTTTGTATTTTGTTAATTATTAAAAAAACAAACTATTAACACTTTTTTAAAGAATTCTTACTGTGCAGCATTATTCCAAAACTGCCTAAAACTTTTTCACAGTACTGCACATGTTAATGGTAAATTCTGACAACACCCATGGAATGGCCAGGGGCGATCACAATGTCGGTCTAGTCTCTTGCAGGGTTGGGGGGAGGGGGTCGCTCTCTCATCGTACCCCCCCCCCCACCCTTTAGGACTCAACCATTTACCAGCTCCTTATCCTAGTGACACCTGATAACACCGGCAATGCTATAGAACATGTATGTATAGTGCAGGTGCGTCTTATCTCCCCCCCCCCCCCCCCCCGCGTCAGCGCCATTGTTCACCGCTGATTGATCACTCTAGATTTATTCTTATTAACCCTTCACGCGGAGAGCTCTTAACTTTCAGCATTTTCTATGTAGTTCTAAGAATGACTAAAGACTCTACAGCTTTATATATATTTTTTTTCTGATCTAGTTTCTTATAATGTAATTATTTTTTAGTTGCTTTAGTATTCTGAATCATTGGACGGTTGGTTGTCACAGCCCCGCCCCTGCTGTAAGGTAATATGATCTTGACCACTAGAGGTCGCTCAAACAAACCAGCTCCTGTATGTCCCCATAACCATCCCTGCAGCTTTTGCTCCCTTCTTGCTCCACCCAGTCGCTCTCCATTATAGTCTATGGGAGATGCAGTGCGGACATAAATGATCGCCAGTAGTAAACCCGCTACATGTGACATCACCATTATACCTAAAGGAATTGTCCAGGATTAGAGAAACACAGATTTTTTTCAGGAACAGCGCCACACTTGTCCACAGGTTGTGTCTGCTATTACACCTCAGTACCATTTTCTTCAATGGAGCTGAACTGCAATACCAGACACAACCTGTAGACAAGTGTGGCACTGTTTCTAGAAGAAAGCTACCAGACAGGTCGTGTCTGGTATTGCAGCTCAGCTGCATTGAAGTGAATGGTACTGAGCTTCATTACCACACAACTTGTGGACAGGTATGGCGCAGTTTTTGGAAGAAAGCCGGCATGTTTTTCTAATCCTGTACAACCTCTTTAAAAGAGAGCTTTTTTTTCAGATCCAGCGCCACCCTTTTTCATAGGTGGTCTCTGGAATTGCACCCATTCAAGTTTCCAATCAGCCAGATGAGAACTTTATTTTTTACATGTGCATGTTGTGCTTTTCTATGTTTTGGTGGGGGGGGGTAGTTTTTTATGTTTATTTATGTGAAGTGCAGGATGTGCGGAGCTTCTAGTGTTGATGATGAGGCCCCCCCCCCTCCGCCTTAGTCAGGGCTACACCTTAAAAAACCCCATAAACTGCTTTCCCCGTGTAATGATGAATTGTTCCCCGAGGCGGCACAGCTGCGCTTTATTGGGAGATCATGAACTGTTCGTACAAATTTCCGGCTGTGTGTTCGCCCTCCAGATGAGCGGCGGGTCCTGTTACTGGTTCTAGGCCCCGCTGACCCGTGTCACTGACACCCAGAAATAATGGCTGCCACGAATTCGGGGACATTTACGCAAGTCTGGCAGAGGCCCCCCCTTCCCCCAATGCAAATCAGTCAAGGGAAAAGCATGCCAGACCTCGCTCTGCAAGTAACGGCCTCGCCCACCCGCTAATCCGATTTCGGCTGTCGCTCACTTGGCGTTCACCGGCAGTTATTTAACCACCACTTTCTAGTTGTTTAACCATCTCCCCGAGCCCAGGAGCTGACATTTTATATTTCTATTTTCTCGTACGTCGTCGTCTTGTTATAAATATAATTCCGACACTTATTAGTTTCTGCATCTGGGAAAGTTGGGTGACCGTGGGAGCTGTAATGGTCATAAAACTGCTTGACACCCAACTTGCCTAGAGTCCTGAAGGGCGAATGATGCCGCTTACACGTCTGGGATCTCAACCCTTGTAGGAACTGTCATGCTAACCAGATTTGTTATCACCCAACTTTCCTGGAGTCCAGAACAGCAAATGCACTTGGTGATTTCAGAAAACCTTTCCGGGCCCCAAGTCATTGCGCAGTTAGGCCGAATTCACAAGAACCGGTGCAAAGTCAGACATGAAAAACAGCCGTTCTTCACATGCAAGTTGCACCCGTGCGGTCCCGTTCTCACGGATCCCCATAGACGAGTTTATCGAGGGATCCGTGAAGACGGAAGATAATAGGACACGTTCAGGGGCGAAGCTAAAGACTCATGGGCCCTGGTGCAAGAATTCAGCTTGGGCCCCCCTACCCCTCCCCAACACCACCAGACCCCTGCACACACCTATGCCCAGCTGCCTTGCCCGACAGACCCCATGAATACCCCCACAGCATTGAATGCCCCTACACAGTATAATGCCCCCATAGCTGCCCCTACACAGTATAATGCCCCCATAACTGCCCCATCACAGTATAATGCCCCCATAGCTGCCCCCACACAGTATAATGCCCCCATAGCTGCCCCATCACAGTATAATGCCCCCATAGCTGCCCCTACACAGTATAATGCCCCCCATAGCTGCCCCCACACAGTATAATGCCCCCATAGCTGCCCCATCACAGTATAATGCCCCCATAGCTGCCCCTACACAGTATAATTTCCCCATAACTGCCTCCACACAGTATAATGTCCCCATAGCTGCCTCCACACAGTATAATGTCCCCATAACTGCCCTCCACACAGTATAATGCCCCCATAGCTGCCCCTACACAGTATAATGCCCCCATAGCTGCCCCCACACAGTATAATGCCCCCATAGCTGCCCCTACACAGTATAATTTCCCCATAGCTGCCCCCACACAGTATAATGCCCCATAACTGCCCTCCACACAGTATAATGTCCCCATAACTGCCCCCACACAGTATAATGCCCCCATAACTGCCTCCACACCGTATAATGCCCCCATAACTGCCCTCCACACAGTATAATGCCCCATAACTGCCCTCCACACAGTATAATGTCCCCATAACTGCCCCCACACAGTATAATGCCCCCATAACTGCCCCCACACAGTATAATGCCCCCATAACTGCCTCCACACAGTATAATGCCCCCATAGCTGCCCCATCACAGTATAATGCCCCCATAGCTGCCCCCACACAGTATAATGCCCCCATAGCTGCCTCCACACAGTATAATGCCCCCATAGCTGCCCCCACACAGTATAATGCCCCCATAGCTGCCCCCACACAGTATAATGCCCCCATAGCTGCCCCTACACAGTATAAAGTCCCCATAGCTGCCTCCACACAGTATAATGCCCCCATAGCTGCCCCCACACAGTATAATGCCCCCATAGCTGCCCCTACACAGTATAATGCCCCCATAGCTGACCCTACAGTAGAATGCCCCCATAGCTGACCCTACAGTGTAATGCCCCCATAACTGCCCCCACACAGTATAATGTCCCCATAGCTGCCCCCACACAGTATAATGCCCTCATAGCTGCCCCCACACAGTATATAATGCCGCCATAGCTGCCCCCACACAGTATAATGCCCCCATAGCTGCCCCCACACAGTATAATGCCCCATAACTGCCCCACACAGTATAATGCCCCCATAGCTGCCTCCACACAGTATAATGTCCCCATAACTGCCCTCCACACCGTATAATACCCCCATAACTGCCCTCCACACAGTATAATGCCCTCATAGCTGCCCCCACACAGTATAATGCCCCCATAGCTGCCCCCACAGTATAATGCCCTCATAGCTGCCCCCACACAGTATAATGCCCTCATAGCTGCCCCCACACAGTATAATGCCCTCATAGCTGCCCCCACACAGTATAATGCCCCCATAGCTGCCCCTACACAGTATAATGCCCCCATAGCTGCCCCTACACAGTATAATGCCCTCATAACTGCCTCCACACAGTATAATGCCCCCATAACTGCCCCCCCACAGTATAATGCCCCCATAGCTGCCCCCATACAGTATAATGCCCTCATAGTTGCCCCCACACAGTATAATGCCCCCATAACTGCCCCACACAGTATAATACCCCCATACCTGCCCCCACACAGTATAATGTCCCCATAGCTGCCCCACACAGTATAATACCCCCATACCTGCCCCCACACAGTATAATGTCCCCATAGCTGCCCCCATACAGTATAATGCCCTCATAGCTGCCCCCACACAGTATAATGCCCCCTTAGCTGCCCCCACACAGTATAATGACCCCATAGCTGCCCCCACACAGTATAATGCCCCCATAGCTGCCCCCACACAGTATAATGCCCCCATAGCTGCCCCCACACAGTATAATGCCCCCATAGCTGCCTCCACACAGTATAATGCCCCCATAGCTGCCCCCACACAGTATAATGCCCCCATAGCTGCCCCCACACAGTATAATGCCCTCATAACTGCCCCCACACAGTATAATGCCCTCATAGCTGCCCCCACACAGTATAATGCCCCCATAGCTGCCTCCACACAGTATAATGCCCCCATAGCTGCCCCCACACAGTATAATGCCCCCATAGCTGCCCCCACACAGTATAATGCCCCATAGCTGCCCCCACACAGTATAATGCCCTCATAACTGCCTCCGCACAGTATAATGCCCCCATAACTGCCCTCACAGTATAATGTCGCCATAGCTGCCCCCACACAGTATAATGCCCCCATAACTGCCCCCACACAGTATAATGCCCCCATAACTGCCCTCACAGTATAATGTCCCCATAGCTGCCCCCACACAGTATAATGCCCCCATAACTGCCCTCCACACAGTATAATGCCCTCATAACTGCCTCCGCACAGTATAATCCCCCCATAACTGCCACCATACAGTATAATGCCCCCATAACTGCCCTCCACACAGTATAATGCCCCCATAGCTGCCCCCACACAGTATAATGCCCCCATAACTGCCCTCCACACAGTATAATGCCCCCATAGCTGCCCCCACACAGTATAATGCCTCCATAACTGCCCCCCCACAGTATAATGCCCCCATAACTGCCCCCACACAGTATAATGCCCCCATAACTGACCTCACAGTATAATGTCCCCATAACTGCCCTCCACACAGTATAATGCCCTCATAGCTGCCCCCACACAGTATAATGTCCCCATAACTGCCTCCGCACAGTATAATGCCCCCATAACTGCCCTCCACCCAGTATAATGCCCCCATAGCTGCCCCCACAGTATAATGCCCTCATAGCTGCCCCACACAGTATAATGCCCCCATAGCTGCCCCCACAGTATAATACCCCCATAGCTGCCCCCACACAGTATAATGCCCCCATAGCTGCCCCCACACAGTATAATGCCCTCATAGCTGCCTCCACACAGTATAATGCCCCCATAGCTGCCCCCACACAGTATAATGCCCCCATAGCTGCCCCCACACAGTATAATGCCCCCATAGCTGCCCCCACACAGTATAATGCCCCCATAGCTGCCCCCACACAGTATAATGCCCTCATAGCTGCCTCCACACAGTATAATGTCCCCATAACTGCCCTCCACACAGTATAATGTCCCCATAACTGCCCTCCACACAGTATAATACCCCCATAGCTGCCCCACACAGTATAATGCCCCCATAGCTGCCCCCACACAGTATAATGCCCCATAGCTGCCCCCACACAGTATAATGCCCTCATAACTGCCTCCGCACAGTATAATGCCCCCATAACTGCCACCATACAGTATAATGCCCCATAGCTGCCCCCACACAGTATAATGCCCCCATAGCTGCCCCCACACAGTATAATGCCCCCATAACTGCCCCCACACAGTATAATGCCCCCATAACTGCCCTCACAGTATAATGTCCCCATAGCTGCCCTCTCTGTATAATGCCCCCATAGCTGCCCCCACACAGTATAATGTCCCCATAACTGCCCTCCACACAGTATAATGTCCCCATAACTGCCTCCGCACAGTATAATGCCCCCATAGCTGCCCCCACAGTATAATGCCCTCATAGCTGCCCCCACACAGTATAATGCCCTCATAGCTGCCCCCACACAGTATAATGCCCCCATAGCTGCCCCTACACAGTATCATGCCCCCATAACTGCCCCCACACAGTATAATTCCCCCATAGCTGCCCCCCACACAGTATAATGCCCTCATAACTGCCCCCACACAGTATAATGCCCCCATAGCTGCCTCCACACAGTATAATGCCCTCATAACTGCCCCCACACAGTATAATGCCCCCATAGCTGCCCCTACACAGTATAATGCCCCCATAACTGCCCCCACACAGTATAATGCCCCCATAGCTGCCCCTACACAGTATAATGCCCCCATAACTGCCCCCACACAGTATAATGCCCCCATAGCTGCCTCCACACAGTATAATGCCCTCATAGCTGCCCCCACACAGTATAATGCCCCTATAGCTGCCTCCACACAGTATAATGCCCCCATAGCTGCCCCCACACAGTATAATGCCCTCATAGCTGCCCCCACACAGTATAATGCCCCCATAACTGCCCTCCACACAGTATAATGCCCCCATAACTGCCCTCCACACAGTATAATACCCCCATAACTGCCCCCACACAGTATAATGCCCCCATAACTGCCCCCACACAGTATAATGCCCCCATAACTGCCCTCCACACAGTATAATGCCCCCATAACTGCCCTCCACACAGTATAATGCCCCCATAACTGCCCTCCACACAGTATAATACCCCCATAACTGCCCCCACACAGTATAATGCCCCCATAACTGCCCCCACACAGTATAATGCCCCCATAACTGCCCTCCACACAGTATAATGCCCCCATAACTGCCCTCCACACAGTATAATGCCCTCATAACTGCCTCCACACAGTATAATGCCCCTATAACTGCCTCCACACAGTATAATGCCCCCATAGCGGCCCCCACACAGTATAATGCCCCCATAGCTGCCCCCACACAGTATAATGCCCCCATAGCTGCCCCCACACAGTGTAATGCCCCCATAACTGCCACCATACAGTATAATGCCCCCATAGCTGCCCCCACACAGTATAATGCCCTCATAGCTGCCCCCACACAGTATAATGCCCCCATAGCTGCCTCCACACAGTATAATGCCCCCATAACTGCCCTCCACACAGTATAATGCCCCCATAGCTGCCCCCACACAGTATAATGCCCTCATAGCTGCCCCCACACAGTATAATGCCCCCATAACTGCCCTCCACACAGTATAATGCCCCCATAGCTGCCCCCACACAGTATAATGCCCTCATAACTGCCCCCACACAGTATAATGCCCCCATAACTGCCCCCACACAGTATAATACCCCCATAACTGCCCTCCACACAGTATAATGCCCCCATAACTGCACTCCACACAGTATAATGCCCCCATAACTGCCCTCCACACAGTATAATGCCCCCATAACTGCCCTCCACACAGTATAATGCCCCCATAGCTGCCCCCACGCAGTATAATGCCCCCATAGCTGCCCCCACACAGTATAATGCCCTCATAGCTGCCCCCACACAGTATAATGCCCCCATAGCTGCCCCCACACAGTATAATGCCCTCATAGCTGCCCCCACACAGTATAATGCCCCCATAACTGCCTCCACACAGTATAATACCCCCATAACTGCCTCCACACAGTATAATGCCCTCATAGCTGCCCCCACACAGTATAATGCCCTCATAGCTGCTCCCACACAGTATAATGCCCCCATAACTGCCTCCACACAGTATAATGCCCTCATAGCTGCCCCCACACAGTATAATGCCCTCATAGCTGCTCCCACACAGTATAATGCCCCCATAACTGCCCTCCACACAGTATAATGCCCCCATAGCTGCCCTCTCAGTATAATGCCCCCATAGCTGCCCCCACACAGTATAATGCCCCCATAACTGCCCTCCACACAGTATAATGTCCCCATAGCTGCCCCCACACAGTATAATGCCCCCATAACTGCCTCCACACAGTATAATGCCCTCATAGCTGCCTCCACACAGTATAATGTCCCCATAACTGCCCTCCACACAGTATAATGTCCCCATAACTGCCCTCCACACAGTATAATGTCCCCATAACTGCCCTCCACACAGTATAATGTCCCCATAACTGCCCTCCACACAGTATAATACCCCCATAGCTGCCCTCTCAGTATACTGCCCCCATAGCTGCCCCCACACAGTATAATGTCCCCATAGCTGCCCTCTCAGTATACTGCCCCCATAGCTGCCCCCACACAGTATAATGCCCCCATAACTGCCCTCCACGCAGTATAATGCCCCCATAGCTGCCCCCACAGTATAATGCCCTCATAGCTGCCCCACAGTATAATGCCCCCATAACTGCCCTCCACACAGTATAATGCCCTCATAACTGCCTCCACACAGTATAATGCCCCTATAACTGCCTCCACACAGTATAATGCCCCCATAGCTGCCCCCACACAGTATAATGCCCCCATAGCTGCCCCCACACAGTATAATGCCCCCATAGCTGCCACCATACAGTATAATGCCCCCATAGCTGCCCCCACACAGTATAATGCCCTCATAGCTGCCCCCACACAGTATAATGCCCCCATAGCTGCCTCCACACAGTATAATGCCCCCATAACTGCCCTCCACACAGTATAATGCCCCCATAGCTGCCCCCACACAGTATAATGCCCTCATAGCTGCCCCCACACAGTATAATGCCCCCATAACTGCCCTCCACACAGTATAATGCCCCCATAGCTGCCCCCACACAGTATAATGCCCTCATAACTGCCCCCACACAGTATAATGCCCCCATAACTGCCCCCACACAGTATAATACCCCCATAACTGCCCTCCACACAGTATAATGCCCCCATAACTGCACTCCACACAGTATAATGCCCCCATAACTGCCCTCCACACAGTATAATGCCCCCATAACTGCCCTCCACACAGTATAATGCCCCCATAGCTGCCCCCACGCAGTATAATGCCCCCATAGCTGCCCCCACACAGTATAATGCCCTCATAGCTGCCCCCACACAGTATAATGCCCCCATAGCTGCCCCCACACAGTATAATGCCCTCATAGCTGCCCCCACACAGTATAATGCCCCCATAACTGCCTCCACACAGTATAATACCCCCATAACTGCCTCCACACAGTATAATGCCCCTATAACTGCCTCCACACAGTATAATGCCCTCATAGCTGCCCCCACACAGTATAATGCCCTCATAGCTGCCCCCACACAGTATAATGCCCCCATAACTGCCTCCACACAGTATAATGCCCTCATAGCTGCCCCCACACAGTATAATGCCCTCATAGCTGCTCCCACACAGTATAATGCCCCCATAACTGCCCTCCACACAGTATAATGCCCCCATAGCTGCCCTCTCAGTATAATGCCCCCATAGCTGCCCCCACACAGTATAATGCCCCCATAACTGCCTCCACACAGTATAATGACCCCATAACTGCCCTCCACACAGTATAATGCCCCCATAACTGCCCTCCACACAGTATAATGTCCCCATAACTGCCCTCCACACAGTATAATGTCCCCATAACTGCCCTCCACACAGTATAATGTCCCCATAACTGCCCTCCACACAGTATAATACCCCCATAGCTGCCCTCTCAGTATACTGCCCCCATAGCTGCCCCCACACAGTATAATGTCCCCATAGCTGCCCTCTCAGTATACTGCCCCCATAGCTGCCCCCACACAGTATAATGCCCCCATAACTGCCCTCCACACAGTATAATGCCCCCATAGCTGCCCCCACACAGTATAATGCCCTCATAGCTGCCCCCACACAGTATAATGCCCCTATAGCTGCCTCCACACAGTATAATGCCCCCATAGCTGCCCCCACACAGTATAATGCCCTCATAGCTGCCCCCACACAGTATAATGCCCCCATAACTGCCCTCCACACAGTATAATGCCCCCATAACTGCCCTCCACACAGTATAATACCCCCATAACTGCCCCCACACAGTATAATGCCCCCATAACTGCCCCCACACAGTATAATGCCCCCATAACTGCCCTCCACACAGTATAATGCCCCCATAACTGCCCTCCACACAGTATAATGCCCCCATAACTGCCCTCCACACAGTATAATACCCCCATAACTGCCCCCACACAGTATAATGCCCCCATAACTGCCCTCCACACAGTATAATGCCCTCATAACTGCCTCCACACAGTATAATGCCCCCATAACTGCCTCCACACAGTATAATGCCCCCATAACTGCCCTCCACACAGTATAATGCCCCCATAACTGCCCTCCACACAGTATAATGCCCTCATAACTGCCTCCACACAGTATAATGCCCCTATAACTGCCTCCACACAGTATAATGCCCCCATAGCTGCCCCCACACAGTATAATGCCCCCATAGCTGCCCCCACACAGTATAATGCCCCCATAGCTGCCCCCACACAGTGTAATGCCCCCATAACTGCCACCATACAGTATAATGCCCCCATAGCTGCCCCCACACAGTATAATGCCCTCATAGCTGCCCCCACACAGTATAATGCCCCCATAGCTGCCTCCACACAGTATAATGCCCCCATAACTGCCCTCCACACAGTATAATGCCCCCATAGCTGCCCCCACACAGTATAATGCCCTCATAGCTGCCCCCACACAGTATAATGCCCCCATAACTGCCCTCCACACAGTATAATGCCCCCATAGCTGCCCCCACACAGTATAATGCCCTCATAACTGCCCCCACACAGTATAATGCCCCCATAACTGCCCACACACAGTATAATACCCCCATAACTGCCCCCACACAGTATAATACCCCCATAATGCCCCCATAACTGCACTCCACACAGTATAATGCCCCCATAACTGCCCTCCACACAGTATAATGCCCCCATAACTGCCCCCCACACAGTATAATGCCCCCATAGCTGCCCCCACACAGTATAATGTCCCCATAACTGTCCCCACACAGTATAATGTCCCCATAACTGCCCTCCACACAGTATAATGCCCCCATAACTGCCTCCACGCAGTATAATGCCCCCATAGCTGCCCCCACACAGTATAATGCCCTCATAGCTGCCCCCACACAGTATAATGCCCCCATAGCTGCCCCCACACAGTATAATGCCCCCATAACTGCCCCCACACAGTATAATGTCCCCATAGCTGCCCCCACACAGTATAATGCCCCCATAACTGCCCCCACACAGTATAATGCCCCCATAGCTGCCCCCACACAGTATAATGCCCCCATAACTGCCCCCACACAGTATAATGCCCTCATAGCTGCCCCCACACAGTATAATGCCCCCATAACTGCCTCCACACAGTATAATACCCCCATAACTGCCTCCACACAGTATAATGCCCCTATAACTGCCTCCACACAGTATAATGTCCCCATAACTGCCTCCACACAGTATAATGCCCCCATAACTGCCCTCCACACAGTATAATGTCCCCATAGCTGCTCCCACACAGTATAATGCCCCCATAACTGCCCCCACACAGTATAATGCCCTCATAGCTGCTCCCACACAGTATAATGCCCCCATAACTGCCCTCCACACAGTATAATGCCCCCATAGCTGCCCTCTCAGTATAATGCCCCCATAGCTGCCCCCACACAGTATAATGCCCCCATAACTGCCCTCCACACAGTATAATGCCCCCATAGCTGCCTCCACACAGTATAATGCCCCCATAACTGCCTCCACACAGTATAATGCCCTCATAGCTGCCTCCACACAGTATAATGTCCCCATAACTGCCCTCCACACAGTATAATGTCCCCATAACTGCCCTCCACACAGTATAATGTCCCCATAACTGCCCTCCACACAGTATAATGTCCCCATAACTGCCCTCCACACAGTATAATACCCCCATAGCTGCCCTCTCAGTATACTGCCCCCATAGCTGCCCCCACACAGTATAATGTCCCCATAACTGCCCTCCACACAGTATAATGTCCCCATAACTGCCCTCCACACAGTATAATACCCCCATAGCTGCCCTCTCAGTATACTGCCCCCATAGCTGCCCCCACACAGTATAATGTCCCCATAGCTGCCCTCTCAGTATACTGCCCCCATAGCTGCCCCCACACAGTATAATGCCCCCATAACTGCCCTCCACACAGTATAATGTCCCCATAACTGCCCTCCACACAGTATAATGTCCCCATAACTGCCCTCCACACAGTATAATACCCCCATAGCTGCCCTCTCAGTATACTGCCCCCATAGCTGCCCCCACACAGTATAATGTCCCCATAGCTGCCCTCTCAGTATACTGCCCCCATAGCTGCCCCCACACAGTATAATGCCCCCATAACTGCCCTCCACACAGTATAATGCCCCCATAGCTGCCCCCACAGTATAATGCCCTCATAGCTGCCCCACAGTATAATGCCCCCATAGCTGCCCCCACACAGTATAATGCCCCCATAACTGCCCTCCACACAGTATAATGCCCCCATAGCTGCCCCCACACAGTATAATGCCCCCATAACTGCCCTCCACACAGTATAATGCCCCCATAGCTGCCCCCACACAGTATAATGCCCCCATAGCTGCCCCCACACAGTATAATGCCCCCATAACTGCACTCCACACAGTATAATGCCCTCATAGCTGCCCCACAGTATAATGCCCTCATAGCTGCCCCACAGTATAATGCCCTCATAGCTGCCCCCACACAGTATAATGTCCCCATAGCTGCCCTCCACACAGTATAATGCCCCCATAACTGCCCCCACACAGTATAATGCCCCCATAACTGCCCTCCACACAGTATAATGCCCCCATAGCTGCCCCCACACAGTATAATGCCCCCATAACTGCCCTCCACACAGTATAATGCCCCCATAGCTGCCCCCACACAGTATAATGCCCTCATAGCTGCCCCCACACAGTATAATGCCCCCATAACTGCCCTCCACACAGTATAATGCCCCCATAGCTGCCCCCACACAGTATAATGCCCTCATAACTGCCCCCACACAGTATAATGCCCCCATAACTGCCCCCACACAGTATAATACCCCCATAACTGCCCTCCACACAGTATAATGCCCCCATAACTGCACTCCACACAGTATAATGCCCCCATAACTGCCCTCCACACAGTATAATGCCCCCATAACTGCCCTCCACACAGTATAATGCCCCCATAGCTGCCCCCACGCAGTATAATGCCCCCATAGCTGCCCCCACACAGTATAATGCCCTCATAGCTGCCCCCACACAGTATAATGCCCCCATAGCTGCCCCCACACAGTATAATGCCCTCATAGCTGCCCCCACACAGTATAATGCCCCCATAACTGCCTCCACACAGTATAATACCCCCATAACTGCCTCCACACAGTATAATGCCCTCATAGCTGCCCCCACACAGTATAATGCCCTCATAGCTGCTCCCACACAGTATAATGCCCCCATAACTGCCTCCACACAGTATAATGCCCTCATAGCTGCCCCCACACAGTATAATGCCCTCATAGCTGCTCCCACACAGTATAATGCCCCCATAACTGCCCTCCACACAGTATAATGCCCCCATAGCTGCCCTCTCAGTATAATGCCCCCATAGCTGCCCCCACACAGTATAATGCCCCCATAACTGCCCTCCACACAGTATAATGTCCCCATAGCTGCCCCCACACAGTATAATGCCCCCATAACTGCCTCCACACAGTATAATGCCCTCATAGCTGCCTCCACACAGTATAATGTCCCCATAACTGCCCTCCACACAGTATAATGTCCCCATAACTGCCCTCCACACAGTATAATGTCCCCATAACTGCCCTCCACACAGTATAATGTCCCCATAACTGCCCTCCACACAGTATAATACCCCCATAGCTGCCCTCTCAGTATACTGCCCCCATAGCTGCCCCCACACAGTATAATGTCCCCATAGCTGCCCTCTCAGTATACTGCCCCCATAGCTGCCCCCACACAGTATAATGCCCCCATAACTGCCCTCCACGCAGTATAATGCCCCCATAGCTGCCCCCACAGTATAATGCCCTCATAGCTGCCCCACAGTATAATGCCCCCATAACTGCCCTCCACACAGTATAATGCCCTCATAACTGCCTCCACACAGTATAATGCCCCTATAACTGCCTCCACACAGTATAATGCCCCCATAGCTGCCCCCACACAGTATAATGCCCCCATAGCTGCCCCCACACAGTATAATGCCCCCATAGCTGCCACCATACAGTATAATGCCCCCATAGCTGCCCCCACACAGTATAATGCCCTCATAGCTGCCCCCACACAGTATAATGCCCCCATAGCTGCCTCCACACAGTATAATGCCCCCATAACTGCCCTCCACACAGTATAATGCCCCCATAGCTGCCCCCACACAGTATAATGCCCTCATAGCTGCCCCCACACAGTATAATGCCCCCATAACTGCCCTCCACACAGTATAATGCCCCCATAGCTGCCCCCACACAGTATAATGCCCTCATAACTGCCCCCACACAGTATAATGCCCCCATAACTGCCCCCACACAGTATAATACCCCCATAACTGCCCTCCACACAGTATAATGCCCCCATAACTGCACTCCACACAGTATAATGCCCCCATAACTGCCCTCCACACAGTATAATGCCCCCATAACTGCCCTCCACACAGTATAATGCCCCCATAGCTGCCCCCACGCAGTATAATGCCCCCATAGCTGCCCCCACACAGTATAATGCCCTCATAGCTGCCCCCACACAGTATAATGCCCCCATAGCTGCCCCCACACAGTATAATGCCCTCATAGCTGCCCCCACACAGTATAATGCCCCCATAACTGCCTCCACACAGTATAATACCCCCATAACTGCCTCCACACAGTATAATGCCCCTATAACTGCCTCCACACAGTATAATGCCCTCATAGCTGCCCCCACACAGTATAATGCCCTCATAGCTGCCCCCACACAGTATAATGCCCCCATAACTGCCTCCACACAGTATAATGCCCTCATAGCTGCCCCCACACAGTATAATGCCCTCATAGCTGCTCCCACACAGTATAATGCCCCCATAACTGCCCTCCACACAGTATAATGCCCCCATAGCTGCCCTCTCAGTATAATGCCCCCATAGCTGCCCCCACACAGTATAATGCCCCCATAACTGCCCTCCACACAGTATAATGTCCCCATAACTGCCCTCCACACAGTATAATGTCCCCATAACTGCCCTCCACACAGTATAATGTCCCCATAACTGCCCTCCACACAGTATAATACCCCCATAGCTGCCCTCTCAGTATACTGCCCCCATAGCTGCCCCCACACAGTATAATGTCCCCATAGCTGCCCTCTCAGTATACTGCCCCCATAGCTGCCCCCACACAGTATAATGCCCCCATAACTGCCCTCCACACAGTATAATGCCCCCATAGCTGCCCCCACACAGTATAATGCCCTCATAGCTGCCCCCACACAGTATAATGCCCCTATAGCTGCCTCCACACAGTATAATGCCCCCATAGCTGCCCCCACACAGTATAATGCCCTCATAGCTGCCCCCACACAGTATAATGCCCCCATAACTGCCCTCCACACAGTATAATGCCCCCATAACTGCCCTCCACACAGTATAATACCCCCATAACTGCCCCCACACAGTATAATGCCCCCATAACTGCCCCCACACAGTATAATGCCCCCATAACTGCCCTCCACACAGTATAATGCCCCCATAACTGCCCTCCACACAGTATAATGCCCCCATAACTGCCCTCCACACAGTATAATACCCCCATAACTGCCCCCACACAGTATAATGCCCCCATAACTGCCCTCCACACAGTATAATGCCCTCATAACTGCCTCCACACAGTATAATGCCCCCATAACTGCCTCCACACAGTATAATGCCCCCATAACTGCCCTCCACACAGTATAATGCCCCCATAACTGCCCTCCACACAGTATAATGCCCTCATAACTGCCTCCACACAGTATAATGCCCCTATAACTGCCTCCACACAGTATAATGCCCCCATAGCTGCCCCCACACAGTATAATGCCCCCATAGCTGCCCCCACACAGTATAATGCCCCCATAGCTGCCCCCACACAGTGTAATGCCCCCATAACTGCCACCATACAGTATAATGCCCCCATAGCTGCCCCCACACAGTATAATGCCCTCATAGCTGCCCCCACACAGTATAATGCCCCCATAGCTGCCTCCACACAGTATAATGCCCCCATAACTGCCCTCCACACAGTATAATGCCCCCATAGCTGCCCCCACACAGTATAATGCCCTCATAGCTGCCCCCACACAGTATAATGCCCCCATAACTGCCCTCCACACAGTATAATGCCCCCATAGCTGCCCCCACACAGTATAATGCCCTCATAACTGCCCCCACACAGTATAATGCCCCCATAACTGCCCCCACACAGTATAATACCCCCATAACTGCCCCCACACAGTATAATACCCCCATAATGCCCCCATAACTGCACTCCACACAGTATAATGCCCCCATAACTGCCCTCCACACAGTATAATGCCCCCATAACTGCCCCCCACACAGTATAATGCCCCCATAGCTGCCCCCACACAGTATAATGTCCCCATAACTGTCCCCACACAGTATAATGTCCCCATAACTGCCCTCCACACAGTATAATGCCCCCATAACTGCCTCCACGCAGTATAATGCCCCCATAGCTGCCCCCACACAGTATAATGCCCTCATAGCTGCCCCCACACAGTATAATGCCCCCATAGCTGCCCCCACACAGTATAATGCCCCCATAACTGCCCCCACACAGTATAATGTCCCCATAGCTGCCCCCACACAGTATAATGCCCCCATAACTGCCCCCACACAGTATAATGCCCCCATAGCTGCCCCCACACAGTATAATGCCCCCATAACTGCCCCCACACAGTATAATGCCCTCATAGCTGCCCCCACACAGTATAATGCCCCCATAACTGCCTCCACACAGTATAATACCCCCATAACTTCCTCCACACAGTATAATGCCCCTATAACTGCCTCCACACAGTATAATGTCCCCATAACTGCCTCCACACAGTATAATGCCCCCATAACTGCCCTCCACACAGTATAATGTCCCCATAGCTGCTCCCACACAGTATAATGCCCCCATAACTGCCCCCACACAGTATAATGCCCTCATAGCTGCTCCCACACAGTATAATGCCCCCATAACTGCCCTCCACACAGTATAATGCCCCCATAGCTGCCCTCTCAGTATAATGCCCCCATAGCTGCCCCCACACAGTATAATGCCCCCATAACTGCCCTCCACACAGTATAATGCCCCCATAGCTGCCTCCACACAGTATAATGCCCCCATAACTGCCTCCACACAGTATAATGCCCTCATAGCTGCCTCCACACAGTATAATGTCCCCATAACTGCCCTCCACACAGTATAATGTCCCCATAACTGCCCTCCACACAGTATAATGTCCCCATAACTGCCCTCCACACAGTATAATGTCCCCATAACTGCCCTCCACACAGTATAATACCCCCATAGCTGCCCTCTCAGTATACTGCCCCCATAGCTGCCCCCACACAGTATAATGTCCCCATAACTGCCCTCCACACAGTATAATGTCCCCATAACTGCCCTCCACACAGTATAATACCCCCATAGCTGCCCTCTCAGTATACTGCCCCCATAGCTGCCCCCACACAGTATAATGTCCCCATAGCTGCCCTCTCAGTATACTGCCCCCATAGCTGCCCCCACACAGTATAATGCCCCCATAACTGCCCTCCACACAGTATAATGTCCCCATAACTGCCCTCCACACAGTATAATGTCCCCATAACTGCCCTCCACACAGTATAATACCCCCATAGCTGCCCTCTCAGTATACTGCCCCCATAGCTGCCCCCACACAGTATAATGTCCCCATAGCTGCCCTCTCAGTATACTGCCCCCATAGCTGCCCCCACACAGTATAATGCCCCCATAACTGCCCTCCACACAGTATAATGTCCCCATAACTGCCCTCCACACAGTATAATGTCCCCATAACTGCCCTCCACACAGTATAATACCCCCATAGCTGCCCTCTCAGTATACTGCCCCCATAGCTGCCCCCACACAGTATAATGTCCCCATAGCTGCCCTCTCAGTATACTGCCCCCATAGCTGCCCCCACACAGTATAATGCCCCCATAACTGCCCTCCACACAGTATAATGCCCCCATAGCTGCCCCCACAGTATAATGCCCTCATAGCTGCCCCACAGTATAATGCCCCCATAGCTGCCCCCACACAGTATAATGCCCCCATAACTGCCCTCCACACAGTATAATGCCCCCATAGCTGCCCCCACACAGTATAATGCCCCCATAACTGCCCTCCACACAGTATAATGCCCCCATAGCTGCCCCCACACAGTATAATGCCCCCATAGCTGCCCCCACACAGTATAATGCCCCCATAACTGCACTCCACACAGTATAATGCCCTCATAGCTGCCCCACAGTATAATGCCCTCATAGCTGCCCCACAGTATAATGCCCTCATAGCTGCCCCCACACAGTATAATGTCCCCATAGCTGCCCTCCACACAGTATAATGCCCCCATAACTGCCCCCACACAGTATAATGCCCCCATAACTGCCCTCCACACAGTATAATGCCCCCATAGCTGCCCCCACACAGTATAATGCCCCCATAACTGCCCTCCACACAGTATAATGCCCCCATAGCTGCCCCCACACAGTATAATGCCCCCATAGCTGCCCCCACAGTATAATGCCCTCATAGCTGCCCCACAGTATAATGCCCTCATAGCTGCCCCCACACAGTATAATGTCCCCATAGCTGCCCTCCACACAGTATAATGCCCCCATAACTGCCCTCCACACAGTATAATGCCCCCATAACTGCCCCCACACAGTATAATGCCCCCATAACTGCCCTCCACACAGTATAATGCCCCCATAGCTGCCCCCACACAGTATAATGCCCCCATAACTGCCCTCCACACAGTATAATGCCCCCATAGCTGCCCCCACACAGTATAATGCCCCCATAGCTGCCCCCACAGTATAATGCCCTCATAGCTGCCCCCATAGCTGCCCCCACAGTATAATGCCCCATCCAGTATAATGCCCGCATACAATATAATGCCCCCCTTAGCTGTCCCATACCCAGTATAATGCCCCCTCAGCAGCTACCATATGAGCCCCCACTCCCATACCCAGTATAATGCCCCCATACAGTATAATGCCCCCCTCTGCTTTCCCAGCGCGGTGAGCGCTGTGTGGCAACGGGGGCCCTGTGCGCCCCACAGACTTAGGGGCCTGGACGCCGTTGCGAGCCCTATATCTACGCCACTGGACATGTTCTATTCTTAAGCAGAGCCTTCACACGGTCCATGAAACCACGGCGGTCGTGTGAACGGCTCCATGGAAATACATGCGTCCGCGTGACTGCCGCTGTTTTGACAGACCTAAACTACAATTGTCTGTATTCAGCCTTCGGCAGATTGATACATTTTTCCTGCACTGATACATTGTAACAAACTATCAGCTCAGGAGAGAGATTTGTGCTGCTGATGTGTTTACCTCACAGAGGATTGTCTAGACTGGAAACAAGTGTAACAAAACCTCAGCTGTGAGAAGTATTAGGCCAGCATGGGTTTCAGTCTCTGTATTCTAATAAGAATTTTCCCATTCACGACAGTAAGCAGAGGTTTTGAAAATGGTGAGAAATTTAAACCTATATTAAAAAGTTGCAGAACTTTTCATTGTAGAAATAAAAAGACACCGGCCCTTTAATAACTTCACTCATTGGTGCACGTAAATCGCACTTCGCTGCTTAAAAGTTCCGCTACGTTTTAGTGGTAAAATTGATAACTTTACTCGCCAAATTTTGTGAGCGGCTTTGTAAAGCCGCATTTATAGAGATGAAGAGCGGCAGTCGATGCAAAGACCGGCGAACCCCACAAAAAACGAAGCCGTTCTTTGGAATTAGGCTGTGTTCACACAGAGTTTTTTGCACAGTGGTTTGACAAAAACTCGTCAAAACACTCGTTGAGGTTTTTTTTCCCGTTTCTGACTAATTGAAATGTGGTTTTGGAGGCGGAAACCGCCTCAAGATGGGTCATGATGATGCTTTTTACCGCAACGCGGTTTTTTTACTCGCGGTAAAAGAACTCATCCAACTCCCATTGAAATCAATGGGAGGCATTTTCGGGCGGTTTTTGAGGAGTTTTTTGGCGCGGTTTCCACGTCAAAAAAGTCGTCAAAAAAACTCAGTGTGAACAGGGCCTTAGGGGGAGAGAAGCGGCGTTTCCTTTCTCGCAGCAGAACACGACGCGTCTCGCAGTGATTAAAAAACCTTTATCCCACTGGAAGCAAAATCGCCTGCAGCAAAATCAGCTGCGAGTTCTGGCGGCCGAGTCCAGAAATCTATAATGCGATGAATCACCCGCTGAACGGGAGACGGGGATGTGGAGAACAGCGCCGAGCTGTCGGAAGCGCCAACACAAACCTGTCAGAGACGTCTCCCACCGTTAACCCTTCCCAGCCCCACGCGCGTCTCCGCAGCCGTACAGAATCACACAGCCGCAATGCTCACCCCCACCTCTCCTCCAGGGCAGCACGTTGGGAGTTGTAGTATGACAGATATCAAGAAATCCTCCAGGGCCTATTCACACAGCGCGGTCAAATCACTTTTCATTGCCACATTTTTCACGATATCGCAGCAATGTGACCGCACGGTGTGAATAGATCCGAGGAGCGACCCCCCCCCCCCACCCCAAAAAATAAATACTCTGCTGTCTGATTGTCAGTAGTTCTGTTCAGCCGTGACTGTGGGAAAGCTGGATGACAACCAATATTACAGCTTCCACGGGGGGTGGCACCCAGCTTTTCCAGGCTCCGGAAAGGAACAGCTAACAATTTACACAACTTATGTGGACTTGGGGGATGTAGACAGATCTGCTGTTCAGTATTCTAGAGAAGTTGGGTGACAGCAAAAAACTGCTGGCTTCCACAAGGAGTTGTCACCCAGCTTTTCCAGACTCCTGAGAGACTGGGTAGTTATACAAGCTATGTGGACTTGGGGGATGTAGACACAAATACTGGGCAAGATTGTAGGACCGTATTTATAACTGGCATGGCACTTTAGACAGGAAGGTTGTCACCCAGCTTTCCCAGACCTCTGAATGGCAAATCTACCTGGTTATGACGTGATGTGAAAGCAGGAATGTGTCATTACAGGGGTAGTCGCCCAGCTTTACCAGAAATAGCTATAAAAGAAATACACAGACACCCCAGATATGTCGGAGCGATGGGTGCGCTGTGTAATAGAGAAGGGGGGGCACCAAGCAGGAGACTAAGGGAAATGTTATCCAAAGTGGACGTCCCCTTTAAGTAGTTTCTGGGAAAGCTGAGTGACATGGCCTCCTGGACGGCACATCTGCCAAACTGGATGACAACCAACATGATTGCTTTACAGCTTTCTTGGAACCGGTCACCCAGCTTTCCCAGACTCCTGAGCAGCAAGTTGTTCCATATCCCCCACTCCGTGGGAAGGAACGGCCTATAACAGCGGGGTCATGGCAGCCATACTGGTCCATCCTCAGCCTGGCGAGACACTACATTCCCCACTCTGCAGCATCACGGTTGTAGTAGGCGACAGATAGTGAATGGCGCAGCGTTACGTGTGTCGTAATTAGAGCGCAGGACGGATAACGCTGCTTTATGCCCCCTCCGTCAGGTCAGAGGTCATGCACAGCTTTCATTTTCAGGAAATGACTGCGTTGATGGAAATAATTCCCATACAAATGAAATCCAGAGGCCCCTTATTGAGAGCAGCCGTCCCGTCTTAGGAGCGCGTTTGCGGGGAGCGCGGGCTGCGCTGTTAAAGGGCCAGGATTTCTATAAAAGCCCAGAAAAGTGATTACCACCAAAGAAGAGCTTCATTTCCAGCAACGCTTCCCCTTCCCAGGCATTAAATCATAATGAGAAATCCATGATCCGATCTGGAAACCGAGAGCAGCAGCTGCTGAGAGAAATGTTCTCCAGATGTGCGGCCGCGGACTACCAAACACTGCGCCATTTATTTATAGGAGGAGGGTGGAATGTTTCTTCCATATTACACCCTGGTCAGTGACAACAGAAACATGATCACAACGCTATATGCAGATGTAGTAGAGCTGAAGTTGTCATTTGGTACTGTTCATGGCCATATAAGATTGTATTGTCTGTGCTGTTACATAGGACTGCAGGTAACATCTACTACATTATCTGTGGTCAGAGAGTTATCACTGTGTTATCTGTGGTGTTACATAGGACTGCAGGTAACATATACTACATTATCTGTACTCAGAGAGGTATCACTGTGTTATCTGTGGTTTTACATAGGACTGCAGGTAACAGCTACTACATTATCTGTACTCAGAGAGGTATCACTGTGTTATCTGTGGTGTTACATAGGACTGCATGTAACATCTACTCCATTATCTGTAATCAGAGAGTTATCACTGTGTTATCTACGGTGTTACATAGGACTGCAGGTAACATCTACTACATTATCTGTACCCAGAGAGTTATCACTGTGTTATCTGTGGTGTTACATAGGACTGCAGGTAACATCTACTACATTATTTGTAATCAGAGAGTTATCATTGTGTTATCTATAGAGTTACATAGGACTGCATGTAACATCTACTACATTATCTGTAATCAGAGAGTTATCATTGTGTTATCTGTGGTGTTACATAGGACCGCCGGTAACATCTACTACATTATCTGTTCTCAGGGAGTTATCACTGTGTTATCTGTGGTGTTACATAGGACTGCAGGTAACATCTACTACATTATCTGTACTCAGAGTTATCACTGTGTTATCTGTGGTGTTACATAGGACTGCAGGTAACATCTACTACATTATCTGTACTCAGAGAGTTATCACTGTGTTATCTGTGGTGTTACATAGGACTGCAGGTAACACTACTACATTATCTGTAGTCAGAGAGTTATCACTGTGTTATCTGTGGTGTTACATAGGACTGCATGTAACATCTACTCCATTATCTGTACTCAGAGTTATCACTGTGTTATCTATAGAGTTACATAGGACTGCATGTAACATCTACTACATTATCTGTACTCAGAGAGTTATCACTGTGTTATCTGTGGTGTTACATAGGACTGCAGGTAACATCTACTACATTATCTGTACTCAGAGAGTTATCACTGTGTTATCTGTGGTGTTACATAGGACTGCAGGTAACACAACTACATCATCTGTACTCAGAGAGTTATCACTGTGTTATCTGTGGTGTTACATAGGACTGCAGGTAACATCTACTACATTATCTGTACCCAGAGTTATCACTATGTTATCTGTGGTGTTACATAGGACTGCAGGTAACATCTACTACATTATCTGTACTCAGAGAGTTATCACTGTGTTATCTACGGTGTTACATAGGACTGCAGGTAACATCTACTACATTATCTGTACCCAGAGAGTTATCACTGTGTTATCTGTGGTGTTACATAGGACTGCAGGTAACATCTACTACATTATTTGTAATCAGAGAGTTATCATTGTGTTATCTATAGAGTTACATAGGACTGCATGTAACATCTACTACATTATCTGTAATCAGAGAGTTATCATTGTGTTATCTGTGGTGTTACATAGGACTGCAGGTAACATCTACTACATTATCTGTAATCAGAGAGTTATTACTGTGTTATCGGTGGTGTTACATAGGACTGCATGTAACATCTACTACATTATCTGTAATCAGAGAGTTATCACTGTGTGTTATCTGTGGTGTTACATAGGACTGCAGGTAACATCTACTACATTATCTGTACTCAGAGTTATCACTGTGTTATCTGTGGTGTTACATAGGACTGCAGGTAACATCTACTACATTATCTGTACTCAGAGAGTTATCACTGTGTTATCTGAGGTGTTACATAGGACTGCATGTAACATCTACTCCATTATCTGTACTCAGAGTTATCACTGTGTTATCTATAGAGTTACATAGGACTGCATGTAACATCTACTACATTATCTGTACTCAGAGAGTTATCACTGTGTTATCTGTGGTGTTACATAGGACTGCAGGTAACATCTACTACATTATCTGTACTCAGAGAGTTATCACTGTGTTATCTGTGGTGTTACATAGGACTGCAGGTAACACAACTACATCATCTGTACTCAGAGAGTTATCACTGTGTTATCTGTGGTGTTACATAGGACTGCAGGTAACATCTACTACATTATCTGTACCCAGAGTTATCACTATGTTATCTGTGGTGTTACATAGGACTGCAGGTAACATCTACTACATTATCTGTAATCAGAGTTATCACTATGTTATCTGTGGTGTTACATAGGACTGCAGGTAACATCTACTACATTATCTGTACTCAGAGAGTTATCACAGTGTTATCTGTGGTGTTACATAGGACTGCAGGTGACATCTACTACATTATCTGTAATCAGAGAGTTATCACTGTGTTATTTGTGGTATATGGTGTCGTGGATTTACGGGGTGTATTGTGAGCACCCCCTCCCTTGGCGCTGCTTGTGCCCTGCCCCCCATCACAGCTGTTCTGACTTCTGACCCCACTAGGCACAAGGACAGTAGTATATGAATGTGCGCAGCTTCCTGTACCGCCGTGTTATCCTGAGGTGTCTCACATTGAGGGGCTTAGATACATTGACTATCGCACATGATAGGATTAGATACAGCAGCTCAGCAGACAGTATCACATATGATAGGATTAGATACATCGCTCAGCAGACAGTATCACACATGACAGGATTAGATACATCGCTCAGCAGACAGTATCACACATGACAGGATTAGATACAACAGCTCAGAAGACCGTATTACATATGATAGGATTAGATACACAGCTCAGCAGACAGTATCACACATGATAGGATTAGATACATCGCTCAGCAGACAGTATCACACATGACAGGATTAGATACAACAGCTCAGAAGACCGTATTACACATGATAGGCTTGGATACAGCGGCTCAGCAGACAGTATCACACATGATAGGATTAGATACAGTGGCTCAGCAGATAGTATCACACATGATAGGATTAGATACACAGCTCAGCAGACAGTATCACACATGATAGGATTAGATACAGCTCAGCAGACCGTATCACACATGACAGGATTAGATACACAGCTCAGCAGACAGTATCACACATGACAGGATTAGATACAGCAGTGTAGTAGTCCCTCTGTATCTGATCTCTCAGGCCGCACTGGGCAGTGGTGATATTTACCCCCTCAGACACACCATACTTGCCCTGGGGGTTATTTCTAGGTCGGTGGTAATGGTTTGCCCTCCCCCGTGTCTCCAGCCGCCCCATAAAGAGGAAGCGCAGCGATTAGTAATTAGAGATGATGTAAAGCTGTTATTTTAGTTAAGATTAAATGTCATTAGTGCTGAGGCTCTTGGCCCGGATTAGCATCAACCGCGACTTCTGGGGTCACCGTATATTTATTGCGGCTCGATTAAACTTTACGGCGTAGTCTTGGCCGCGGCCGGCATTCTCCTGGGCTTTGGCTGGGTTTACGTTGCGAGCTCGGATCTTTCAGCTGTCGCTTTTCCCTAGTGGTGGTCCACGGACCGAGGGGCTGCTGTGAAATGGTTTGTGGGCCGGCTGCCAAGTCCTGGCTTCCCCCCTAACACCCCGGCTCAGTTTACCAGGTTGGGGGGGTTCCTTTCTAATACGCGTATACAATTAGGATTAGAAGGAGGGGGTCAGCGTGCTCGCAACGTACTGTCCATGATGGGAAACTGTTCTCCTGTCATGTGCCGCTGAAACACAATCATGCAGCGTTACGATGGACGTGAACTCCACAGCGGCGCTCCTTCTCCCCAGGAACAGCTGGAGGATCGAGTTCTGGGGAGGAAACACTTTAATTGCTGGAGGAAACGATTATATAGGAAATCCTTCCCTGACAGCTGATTGCTGTACCTGCGCCCCAGAGACCCTACACCTGGAGCTGCCGTCAGCTGCCGCACCGTGTCCGCTGTCACCCAGCTTTCCTACAACCCTGCAGTCGTAGGCGTGGGAATCCCTTTAAAATGACTTCTGGATCATCTGACTGGCTCATACAGAATACGCAGATCATGTAAAACCTATAGAATTTCCTGCATAGAAAGCAAACCGGCAGCGTCTGCACAGGCCGTGCGTCCAAAGATCGCTGGTTGTTCGCTGTGTCGCGTCGCAGTAATGTAAGTGAACGTGAACCGTTTTGCGACTGGCAAGTTGCCGCGACCAACACGTAAAATCCACGCTTTTTACATTTCTTGAGACTGTAAGTCGCAGTTGCCGCAACTTGCGGGTCACAACGCGGCCACATTACTGAGACACCGGTAGCGCAAGACCGCCATCTCTGTCCATGTGTAGCCCTAGCCTAAGGATATTCTGCCGGATGTGCGGTTGCCTAGCAACCACCTACTTTCTGCCTTGGTGACCACTTGTAGATGCATGTTCTGAAGTGTCAGTCTGTTGTACAGTGGACTGCCTCCCCAGGCTGCACAGACTTGTCCCCCCCCTCCCCCCTCATAAACTACGCAGGATGAAAACAACCAAAACACACGGCGAAAAGCACAAAAACATCACCAGACAAAGCTCTTGACCTGGCAGCCGCCATAATAATGGCACTACGGGGTGCACGGCGCTCATTGATTTGGAACTCAGACCAGCATGTGGGGGTCCGGAGTTGGTGTCTTGACCAATCCATGCCCCTGATTAGATGTTTGTGCCATAACATCCAATAGCTTATTGGGGGTCTTTCAGGCATTCCCTGTTTGAAGGGACCTGCCTGCTGACAGTTTCTCTTTAAACAATTATATTTAGCGATTTATTTATTTTTCTTCCAACTTTTCTTCAGACTGTCCTGGAAGGCAACCCTGTGTCAAAACACCAACAGCAAACAGAGATCTTGAAAATTGTGAGAAATGAAAACACAAAGGGGCAGATTTATTAGGACTGGCGTTTAATACAGCAGTCTCAATATAAAGTGCGCTGGTGTATAGTAAATTAGGCGCATGTCTGGGCGCCATAAAAGGGAAATCTACACCCGCTATGAGATGCTGGCATAAATTATAATTAATTTGTCGGGCTGCTTGTTCCTCAAGCCCCCTCCGCTAAACCCGACCCACCTGGACAAAAAAAAGGCAGCGTAAAAATACGAAAGCCACCAAATTTTTGCACAAGAACTCCGCTTTTTCGCAAATTGCGACTTTTTCTGGCGAAACGTCTTTAATAAAGTCTATAAGAAAGCTGTAGAACTTTTTACGTAAGACTCGTGGGCCCCTTTAAGAAGCTCTGCTATGAACCGCGCTGCCCTGAGACCATGCAGGACGCCATACCGGCTTATTGTGATCTGCGGCCTCTTCGTCTTCCAGCCAGTTCACAGTCGTATAATTAGAAAATCCATCTCGTTTTGCCTGCAGACAGTGCGCCCTTATTACATTAGCCAATTCTCACTCCACCCCCAAACACTTCATGTGGCCGGAGCAGATAACGTTATTAAGCGCGCGGCATTAGATAGGCCGCGCTCCTAACGAACAATAATAAACATACTTCTACATTAGAAAAAAAGTTAATTTAGTCTGGAGCCAAACAGGTAATTTTCCCTTCAGCGTTTTTTCCCCTCGGAGCTAATACAGGTTGCAGTCAATGTGTCTGCAGCGTCTGACTTGGCGAACGCACCAGGGCATATTTTCTGCATACATAGACAGCGAGATGATCTGATTGGCCGGGCTCCAGAGCATGCTCACAAAGGCTTCTTTGATTAAGACGACTTGTTCCCAAAAAAACCCTCTGATTGCTCCCCTCACATTATGGATCCACGTTGCTGATCTCAGGAGCAGCGCGTTACCATTAATATAGGAACCTCCTGACTGATCCACATTGTTGTAGCTGGAGCTTCTCGTGACATTGTGTTTGTTTATGGTTATTAAGCGCAAAGAATTAAGTACTGGAGCGGTTATAATATTATTTCTGCAGGCCGATCATGTTACCCACCACTGTCCTGCAGGCGCTTGTCAGCCGAATACAGGTGGTGATCAAGGCTAGTATCTGGAGTAGCGGAATAGTTATCCTGTACTGATCCTGAGTTACACCCTGTATTATACCCCAGAGCTGCGCTCACTATTCTGCTGGTGGAGTCCCTGTGTACATACATTACTTATCCTGTACTGATCCTGAGTTACATCCTGTATTATACTCCAGAGCTGCACTCACTATTCTGCTAGTGGAGTCACTGTGTACATACATTACATTACTTCTCCTGTACTGATCCTGAGTTACATCCTGTATTATACTCCAGAGCTGCACTCACTATTCTGCTGGTGGAGTCACTGTGTACATACATTACATTACTGATCCTGTACTGATCCTGAGTTACATCCTGTATTATACTCCAGAGCTGCACTCACTATTCTGCTGGTGGAGTCACTGTGTACATACATTACATTACTTATCCTGTACTGATCCTGAGTTATATCCTGTATTATACTCCAGAGCTGCCCTCACTATTCTGCTGGTGGAGTCACTGTGTCCATACATTACATTACTTATCCTGTACTGATCCTGAGTTACACCCTGTATTATACCCCAGAGCTGCGCTCACTATTCTGCTGGTGGAGTCCCTGTGTACATACATTACATTACTTATCCTGTACTGGTCCTGAGTTATATCCTGTATTATACTCCAGGGCTGCACTCACTATTCTGCTGGTGGAGTCACTGTGTACATACATTACATTACTTATCCCGTACCGATCCTGAGTTACATCCTGTATTATACTCCAGAGCTGCACTCACTATTCTGCTGGTGGAGTCACTGTGTACATACATTACATTACTTATCCTGTACTGATCCTGACCTCCCCTCACCTGCGCTGCTGCCTCCCCTCACCTGCGCTGCTGCCTCCCCTCACCTGCGCTGCTGCCTCCTCTCACCTGCGCTGCTGCCTCCCCTCACCTGCGCTGCTGCCTCCTCTCACCTGCGCTGCTGCCTCCCCTCACCTGCGCTGCTGCCTCCCCTCACCTGCGCTGCTGCCTCCCCTCACCTGCGCTGCTGCCTCCCCTCACCTGCGCTGCTGCCTCCTCTCACCTGCGCTGCTGCCTCCCCTCACCTGCGCTGCTGCCTCCTCTCACCTGCGCTGCTGCCTCCCCTCACCTGCGCTGCTGCCTCCTCTCACCTGCACTCAGTAAATCTCCGCTCTCGGATCATGTCTGAATCTGCGCTGTTTACACACAGTTTTCACCCCCGTCTCTTCCCCGTAGCCTGTGATTGAATGGCTGAGTGATAGATCGGGGCCGCAGGGTCACACAACATCAGCTCCTCTTACTAAACCCTTAATTACTCATGTTCTTTCCTCTCTGTTTGTTGATCATTTAGTCAGCGTCTGACAGAGCGCCAGCAAACGATCATTTATTTCCTCTTGCTTACATAGCGCCAACATATTCCGCAGCGCTGTACAGAGGTGGTCGTTACTTAGTCATCAAAAGTAACTCAACTCTGCTCTACAGTGTGAGGAAAGGGTTAAACCTGCTCCGACAGTCCCGGGTTTAAGGAAAAATCTGATTTAAATTTTTTTGTGACATCACGTGAATATAAGAGGTGACTGGTGACATCATCAAAAACCTGAAAACAGAGCGGAACCCGCATCGTTCTTGTGGAGATGTCGCAGCCATTGTGGGAGGAGCTTGTCGTTTGTGGCAGTGTCTGATGTTAATACAATATAATCGGTTACAGGGTGATCGGGCGCTACGTGTGGTGAAGTAATCGGTGATTCTTGCGCTGTCATCTTAGTCACCGTACGTTTTTTTCCTCCGGTGTTTTTTAATTTTTTCAGATTATTATATTGGTCGGGATCCTCGAGTTGGGCCCCAAAAACATTCTTAACGGACGGCGATTCCCAATCTCATTCATACGTTTCCAGAACTCCCACTTATTAATAACCGGAGGGGATTTCTGTAAATTAAATGTAATTCTTGTAAAATAAGTTCTTCAACTTTCTAATATGTTTTTTACTTTGTATTTCAAGTCCTCACCATTTTTAAGATCTCTGCTTTCTGTCGGCGATGGAAACTGTAATGCTCCGCTCATTACTAGATAGGATTCTGATACACTGTAACGAGCAATGATTTTCAGCTTCTGTATGTAAACAGGAATGTTCCTTGTCACCGACTGCAATCCGATATCTGGTAAATAACGAGACTCCCCTCCCCCTCCATAGGAACAAGTCGTATTGTTCACATTCACGGTCCCTGAACTTGATACTTGTGAATGAGGCAACAACTAGAACCCCCCCATTGTGTGAACTTCCATCTTCTTCCACGTGATTCTATATATATCGACCCTGTAGATTATATATATTCCTAGTCCTCAATGAATTAGAAGATCTTCAAAAAGTTCATTTATTTCTGTAATTCATTTCATAAAGTGTCTCTGATATATTCTATAGACTCATCACATACAGGGATCTCATATATTCTATTGATTCATCACATACAGAGGGATCTCGTATATTCTATAGACTCATCACACACAGAGGGATCTCGTATATACTCTATAGACTCATCACACGCAGAGGGGTCTCGTATATTCTATAGACTCATCACACACAGAGGGATCTCGTATATTCTATAGACTCGTCACACACAGAGGGATCTCATATATTCTATTGATTCATCACACAGAGGGATCTCGTATATTCTATAGACTCGTCACACACAGAGGGATCTCATATATTCTATTGATTCATCACACACAGAGGGATCTCGTATATTCTATAGATTCATCACACACGGAGGGATCTCGTTTATTCTATAGATTCATCACACACAGAGGGATCTCGTATATTCTATAGATTCATCACACACGGAGGGATCTCGTTTATTCTATAGATTCATCACACACAGATGGATCTCGTATATTCTATAGACTCGTCACACAGAGGGATCTCGTATATTCTATAGACTCGTCACACACAGAGGGATCTCATATATTCTATTGATTCATCACACAGAGGGATCTCGTATATTCTATAGACTCGTCACACACAGGGATCTCATATATTCTATTGATTCATCACACACAGAGGGATCTCGTATATTCTATAGATTCATCACACACGGAGGGATCTCGTTTATTCTATAGATTCATCACACACAGATGGATCTCGTATATTCTATAGACTCGTCACACAGAGGGATCTCGTATATTCTATAGACTCATCACACACAGAGGGATCTCATATATTCTATTGATTCATCACACACAGAGGGATCTCGTATATTCTATAGATTCATCACACACAGAGGGATCTCGTATATTCTATAGATTCTTCACACACAGAGGGATCTCGTATCTTCTATAGATTCATCACACACAGAGGGATCTCGTATATTCTATAGATTCATCACACACAGAGGATCTCGTATATTCTATAGATTCATCACACACGGAGGGATCTCGTATCTTCTATAGATTCATCACACACAGGGGTCTCGTATATTCTATAGATTCATCACACACAGAGAGATCTCGTATATTCTATAGATTCACCACACACGGAGGGATCTCGTATATTCTATAGATTCATCACACACAGAGGGATCTCGTATATTCTATAGATTCATCACACACAGGGGGATCTCGTATATTCTATAGATTCATCACACACAGAGGGATCTCGTATATTCTATAGATTCACCACACACGGAGGGATCTCGTATATTCTATAGATTCATCACACACAGGGGGATCTCGTATATTCTATAGATTCATCACACACAGAGGGATCTCGTATATTCTATAGATTCACCACACACGGAGGGATCTCGTATATTCTATAGATTCATCACACACGGAGGGATCTCGTATCTTCTATAGATTCATCACACACAGGGGTCTCGTATATTCTATAGATTCATCACACACAGAGAGATCTCGTATATTCTATAGATTCACCACACACGGAGGGATCTCGTATATTCTATAGATTCATCACACACAGGGGGATCTCGTATATTCTATAGATTCATCACACACAGAGGGATCTCGTATATTCTATAGATTCACCACACACGGAGGGATCTCGTATATTCTATAGATTCATCACACACAGAGGGATCTCGTATATTCTATAGATTCATCACACACAGAGGGATCTCGTATATTCTATAGATTCATCACACACAGAGGGATCTCGTATATTCTATAGATTCATCACACACAGAGGGATCTCGTATATTATATAGATTCATCACACAGAGGGATCTCGTATATTCTATAGACTCATCACACACAGAGGGATCTCGTATATTCTATAGATTCATCACACACAGAGGGATCTCGTATATTCTATAGATTCATCACACACAGAGGGATCTCGTATATTCAATAGATTCATCACACACGGAGGGATCTCGTATATTCTATAGATTCATCACACACAGAGGGATCTCGTATATTCTATAGATTCATCACACACAGAGGATCTCGTATATTCTATAGATTCATCACACACGGAGGGATCTCGTATCTTCTATAGATTCATCACACACAGGGGTCTCGTATATTCTATAGATTCATCACACACAGAGAGATCTCGTATATTCTATAGATTCACCACACACGGAGGGATCTCGTATATATTCTATAGATTCATCACACACGGAGGGATCTCGTATATTCTATAGATTCATCACACACAGGGGGATCTCGTATATTCTATAGATTCATCACACACAGAGGGATCTCGTATATTCTATAGATTCACCACACACGGAGGGATCTCGTATATTCTATAGATTCATCACACACAGAGGGATCTCGTATATTCTATAGACTCATCACACACAGAGGGATCTCGTATATTCTATAGATTCATCACACACAGAGGGATCTCGTATATTCTATAGATTCACCACACACGGAGGGATCTCGTATATTCTATAGATTCATCACACACAGAGGGATCTCGTATATTCTATAGACTCATCACACACAGAGGGATCTCGTATATTCTATAGATTCATCACACACAGAGGGATCTCGTATATTCTATAGATTCATCACACACAGAGGGATCTCATATATTCTATAGATTCATCACACACATAGGGATCTCATATATTATATAGATTCGTCACACACAGGGATCTCGTATATTCTATAGATTCATCACACACAGAGGGATCTCATATATTCTATAGATACATCACACACAGAGGGATCTCGTATATTCTATAGATTCATCACACACAGAGGGATCTCATATATTCTATAGATTCATCACACACAGAGGGATCTCGTATATTCTATAGATTCATCACACACAGAGGGATCTCGTATATTCTTTAGATTCATCACACACAGAGGGATCTCGTATATTCTATAGATTCATCACACACAGAGGGATCTCGTATATTCTATAGATTCATCACACACATAGGGATCTCATATATTCTATAGATTCATCACACACATAGGGATCTCGTATATTCTATAGATTCGTCACACACAGAGGGATCTCGTATATTCTATAGATTCATCACACACAGAGGGATCTCATATATTCTATAGATACATCACACACAGAGGGATCTCGTATATTCTATAGATTCATCACACACAGAGGGATCTCATATATTCTATAGATTCATCACACACAGAGGGATCTCGTATATTCTATAGATTCATCACACACAGAGGATCTCGTATATTCTATAGATTCATCACACACAGAGGGATCTCGTATATACTCTATAGATTCATCACACACAGAGGGATCTCGTATATTCTTTAGATTCATCACACACAGAGGGATCTCGTATATTCTATAGATTCATCACACACAGAGGGATCTCGTATATATTATATAGATTCATCACACACAGAGGGGTCTATTTCCAGCATTTTTTCTGTTAATGTTGATGATTATGGGAACAGTTACTGAAAACCCAAAATTTTGTCTCAGAAAATGAGAATATTATATAAGCCCAACTACAAAAATTATTTTTAATACTGAATTGTCGTTCTACTGAGAAGTCTGTCCAGTATCTGCCCTCAATACTTGTCCGGGGCTCCAACTCTGCATGAATTACTGCATCAATGCGGCGTGACATGGAGGTGATCAGCCTGTGGCGCTGCTGAGGTGTTATCAATGCGGCGGGGCATGGAGGCGATCAGCCTGTGGCACTGCTGAGGTGGTATCAATGCGGCGTGGCATGGAGGCGATCTGTCTGTGGCACTGCTGAGGTGGTATCAATGCGGCGTGACATGGAGGTGATCAGCCTGTGGCGCTGCTGAGGTGTTATCAATGCGGCGTGGCATGGAGGCGATCTGTCTGTGGCACTGCTGAGGTGGTATCAATGCGGCGGGGCATGGGGGCGATCAGCCTGTGGCACTGCTGAGGTGGTATCAATGCGGCGGGGCATGGAGGCGATCAGCCTGTGGCACTCCTGAGGTGGTATCAATGCGGCGTGGCATGGAGGCGATCAGCCTGTGGCGCTGCTGAGGTGTTATCAATGCGGCGTGGCATGGAGGCGATCAGCCTGTGGCACTGCTGAGGTGTTATCAATCCGGCGTGGCATGGAGGCGATCTGTCTGTGGCACTGCTGAGGTGGTATCAATGCGGCGTGGCATGGGGGCGATCAGCCTGTGGCACTGCTGAGGTGGTATCAATGCGGCGTGGCATGGAGGCGATCAGCCTGTGGCGCTGCTGAGGTGTTATCAATGCGGCGTGGCATGGAGGCGATCAGCCTGTGGCACTGCTGAGGTGTTATCAATGCTGCGTGGCATGGGGGCGATCAGCCTGTGGCACTGCTGAGGTGTTATCAATGCGGCGTGGCATGGAAGCGATCAGCCTGTGGCACTGCTGAGGTGTTATCAATGCTGCGTGGCATGGGGGTGATCAGCCTGTGGCACTGCTGAGGTGTTATCAATGCGGCGTGGCATGGAGGTGGTCAGCCTGTGGCACTGCTGAGGTGGTATCAATGCGGCGTGGCATGGAGGCGATCAGCCTGTGGCGCTGCTGAGGTGGTATCAATGCGGCGCGGCATGGAGGCGATCAGCCTGTGGCACTGCTGAGGTGGTATCAATGCGGCGCGGCATGATCACATACGGCCTCTATTCTGGACGAGCGATGAAAAGACAAATCATTGGAGAAGAGAAACACTGAGACAATGACCGGAATCATGGACGCAGCGCCGAAGACCCAAACACCAGACGTACGGAGGAAGCCGACGATACTACAATTAGTAATACAGTCCATTGTAGCGAGAGGTTAGGAGTCGTATTCCCTAAATGTCGCTACGCGGTGATCTGCGGGCGACCGCCTCCCGTATATGACACATAAAGACTCGCCCTGCAGCAGAGGTGACATTGGCGCGCTCCGCGCTGCTCTGCGGCTTCTTTGTTTTTTCACGTTTGCGGATCCGTTTGCTATTGACTTTATGTAAGTTTTCTGGTCACATGACGTGTAGCGGGTCTGGTGGGAGTCGCTCGTCCGGTGATCGCTCGCTGACATAGAACATCAGTAATATGACGGTGTCCCGGTCTCCCCCTGCTTAGGACGTATGAGCTTTACGTTGCTGGTGGTCCGGGAGGTGGTGGACGCAGCAATGACGAAGCCCCCGCGTCACTAACAGCTGCGGGAGGATAACGTTCCCTTATTCCTAATATACAATGCGGGGATGGTCTGCTCCGAGGTGACTGTGCTCACATGCTGCAGGACCTGGTGTAGTGACAGCAGACACTACACACAATGGGAGAAGGTAATAAATGCAGCAACGGACCTGGTCCTGCTCACACAGCTGCAGGGTTCTTTACAGTGAATGAGAGCTTTCTCTTGTAACGAGCCCTGCAGCTGTGTGAACAGATCAGGAAGAGTTTTCAGTTTTTGGATGTTTCCGTTCAGGCCCCATGCACACGACTGTAATATCGTCCTTAATTACGGACCCATTCATTTCTATGGCCGACGGACACCTTACCGTATATTTACAGGGTGTCCGTGCCGTAGAAACCTTCCGTAAAAAATAGGACATGTCCTATTTTTTTGGGTCTTACGGACCGTGCTCCTATACTTTATAATGGGAGCACGGCCCGTAAATGCGGACGCCTGTCTGCGGCCGGCTGGGACGTAATTACGGGCGCGGACGTGTGCGTGGGGCCTCACTGACATCAAGTCGAGTTCTTAGAAATAGTAACACAAAGTAATTAAGAAAATTGCAGAACTTTTCATTAAAGGGGTTTTCCAGCCTCTAAAAATTGATGGCTTGTCCTCAGGATAGGCCCTCAATACCTGATGGGTCGGGGTCCGACTTTCGGGACCCCTGACGATCAGCTGTTTTAAAGGGGCCTATTCACTTTTTCACTGGGACAAAAGGCTGAAATGCTGTGAATCGCCTCTAAACGTATGTAAATGTACTCACAATGAGCAATAAGAAATGTAGGGGAAGCAGCGCTGCGGTCCCTACAAAACAGCTGATGGGCGGGGGACCTGAAAGTCGGACCCCAACCCATCAGCTATTTTTAGTGGCTGGAAGACCCCTTTAAATGAAAGCGTAATCCTTGCTCAACTTTCTAATAGACTTTGTGTTTCAGATTGCCACACATTTTTAAGATTCCTGCTAGCTGTCAATGAATGGGAGCATACTTGTTTATACCTAGTCCTGCTCACACAGCTGTAGGCAGACAAACGACTTCTAATACTCTGCAAAAAAAAAAGCTGGAAACAAGTGTCAGAACTAATGACGGTGCTTCAAGGGAGTTTCCACCTTGTTCCACTGACGCCCCAGATCTCTGCACTGACGCCCCAGATCTCTGCACTGACGCCCCAGATCTCTGCACTGACGCCCCAGATCTCTGCACGGACGCCCCAGATCTCTGCACGGACGCCCCAGATCTCTGCACGGACGCCCCAGATCCCTGCACGGACGCCCCAGATCCCTGCACGGACGCCCCAGATCCCTGCACGGACGCCCCAGATCCCTGCACGGACGCCCCAGATCCCTGCACGGACGCCCCAGATCCCTGCACGGACGCCCCAGATCCCTGCACGGACGCCCCAGATCCCTGCACGGACGCCCCAGATCCCTGCACGGACGCCCCAGATCCCTGCACGGACGCCCCAGATCCCTGCACGGACGCCCCAGATCCCTGCACGGACGCCCCAGATCCCTGCACGGACGCCCCAGATCCCTGCACGGACGCCCCAGATCCCTGCACGGACGCCCCAGATCCCTGCACGGACGCCCCAGATCCCTGCACGGACGCCCCAGATCCCTGCACGGACGCCCCAGATCCCTGCACGGACGCCCCAGATCCCTGCACGGACGCCCCAGATCCCTGCACGGACGCCCCAGATCCCTGCACGGACGCCCCAGATGTCTGCTCTGACGCCCCAGATCCCTGCACTGACGCCCCTGATGTCTGCTCTGACGCCCCTGATGTCTGCTCTGACGCCCCTGTTCTCTACTGTCCGCATCGGGCAGATTACAATAGATAAATGAATGCCATGGCCTCAGGCATTATCGGCCTCATCATGACACCGGCTGCACAGACAATCCGTCAGATCTCCAGAAAAGGAGCCCGGACCTTTGTGTTCAGGAGCTGAGAGAATTAGCAAGTACGTCTAAGGGTGCGATGAACCTCCAAATTATAGACAATCCCCAATAAATAGAAGTCTTTGAAATATAGAAGTGACACAACTTTCCCAGACTACTGAATGGTAAATCTGACTTTATGTTAAGACGTTCAGGAATCCGTGGCCGAAATCCCAGACTGACCCTCAGATTCCTGCCACGGTGGATGGGCCAGCGGATCCACGTGTATATTTGCCCCATTGTATTTCGTGCAGAATCCGCGCAGATATTAGTCACGCGATTGTCTGGCATTAGATGTGGAATGTGAGCGGCTCGTGTGGACATGGCCCTAATCTCCGCAGCTCCGTGCCGCCGCTCTGTCTGACCCTTCTTCATAGTTCTCATTAGGCTGAATTAGTCCCGACGTGACCGCGCGGGCGGCCTGGCTGCCATTCTTGCTCACATTGCGTTTCCGATCGTCTTTTATGGGAAACGAGCGAATTCTCCGAGTCCACTGATCTGCAACGTTTGTTCTGTAACGTGCTGGTGAGAAGCGTCTCCGCCTGTAGACAGTCTCCTCGCCGTCTGTGGACGGTCACCGCCTGCGCCAACGTCTCCAGAGTCCCGATGAGGAACTTAAGACGCCACAATGTTTACCGCACCCAGGACTGGAGGCAGCGGGATGTAGAGTGTTAATTAAAGGGCACTTACCCCTGAAATCACCCCGTATATAGAAGTCAGTGCATTTACCTTTTCTGCTAAACATTTCTATTCAGCATTTTCTGGGAAAGTTGGATGAAACCAACAAGGCCGCCGTTTCAGCTGCCAGAGGGGGTGCAACTCTGCTTTCCCATGCTCCTGAATGGCATATCGTCCTGGTTATGTCTGCCCCATACTCCAACATAGCTGCATTTCTAGGTATATTTGCCATTTAGGACCAGTGTAGCCGCTATTACAGCTCCCACAGCGGTTGGTAACCATCTTTCCCGGGTTCCTGAAAGACAAATCTACCTACATAATCCGTTTCCGTTTCATTTCTGAGGTTATATTCACATTTACGGTTCGAGCCGCTATTTCACACATTCCTTGATTCATCTTCTTTTATCAAGATGCAACCGGCGGTATTCTTCCCGCCAAAACGATGGAAACATTGACAGACCCCATTATAAGTCAGGGGGGGACTTGTCTGATGCCGGCGGCGTCCGTCGTCGTACAATGGATCGGACACTGCGTATAAACGGAAGCCAGAGATGAACAGATCTCCTGTTTTATCTGATTCTGGGAAAGCTGAGTGACAACACACATGGTCGCCATTACATCTCTGTCCAGTAAAGCTGCAATACGACCGGACATGATGGATTACTGCAGGACTAGGATATTCGCTGTACAGGATGCTGGGAAAGCTGGGTGACAGGGAAAAGACTAGAGGACGGAGTCTGCTGCCCGCGGTGATCCCTCTCGGGTAAGGACGGGGTGACGGCTCAGCGTGGGAAGTGAAACTGGCGCCGCTTATCCGCTGACTCAGTCTCATCACAATCTCCTTTCACTTCCCAATCATGAATCAGCAGTCGCTCTCGCAGCGTCGCTCGCCGTCTCTTCCTCTCTATCCCACCCCCGATCGACGCTGCGATGTCAGGTGAATCCAGCGCTCAGCGCCGCCTGGCAATGAATCCGGCTGTCACTCGCCCTTCTGCTGCCACTTGGCCCCGCTCCAGCCAGATCCCGGGATTTATTAGGCTGACGTGGTGTAAATTCCATTGATTGCAGCGTCCGGGGTACGAAAGTCAATACCGGCATTGTAAGACCCCGCTCACCGGAGATCACAGCACCCGGCGGGGCCCCTACACGCGGGAGTCAGAGCCGGGGGCCCCACATGCGGCATTCACCGGGTCTGACAAAAAGAGTTTTTTATATGTTAGTTTTTTTTCTAATCTTTATAATTCCTCTAATCCGACATAAATGGGCTCTGATCAGCGGCAGATTTTCTAATATTCTGGATTATCGGACTGTTCAAGACTGCAAAATCTGATCGTAGAAAGTTCTCCCGGCTCCGTCTTCTGATCGTGTGACGCTCCACGTGCCGCAGTTCTGTGCAAGCGCCGGATTATCAGACTTTCGAAATGATTGAATTCCGGATTTTTGGGATTTTTAACCCTTTCCCAACATTTGAAGTATACTTAGATCATAGCCGGTAAGAGGGAGGGATGAGCCCACTCCATATTATGCAGGTAGCGGCTGTATTATACTGCCAACACTTGACTGGAACGGCTCGTTTAACCCCTTAGATGCCGCAGTCAATAGCACCCACGGCACCTAAGCCATTAGAATGAGGTGAGCGGCCCCCTCCGACGTCCCGTCAGACCCACCAGGGTGCCGATGATTGCCATGGCAGCCTGGCGACTTTTAAAGGGCCCCAGGTCTGCCATCTTTGTACTCCTATTAAGCCCTTCAAATAGTTCAATAAAGTTTTGTTTTTTTATGGACAAAAAAAAAATATTGAAAATTCAAAAAAAATAATCGTTTTCCCATTTCCAAGCAATGTAAAAAAAAGACATAAATAAAGATAAGTAGCAAAACATAAAAAAAAAACGATAGAAATTTGGTCTCGCCGTAATCGTACTGAAGCGCAGATGACCTATTTATCGTTTTTATTGCACGGTGAACGCCGTAAAAATGAAAAACAGTGGAGTCTCAATTTTTTCCCAATCCCAGTATTTTCACTACAATAAATGGTGCCATGAAAAACTCCAACTCGTCCCGCAAAAAACAAGCCCTCACCCGGCTTTATCGACAGAAAAATAAAAAAGTTACGGCTTTGGGAAGTTGGGGAGGAAAAAGTGAAAATGAAAAAAATAAAATCCATTCAATAATTGAGAGAGTCTGATAATCCGGCGCTTGTTTCCAGACCAGAGGACGGAGCGGGAGAACGTTCCATGACAAAAAACAAATTCTACAGCAGCGTTTGGGGGTCACATATTTATTATAACGGGATCCGCGTCTTCCTGAAGGTTCTCGAATACAAGAGTTTTCTAGACTTTCTGTTACTGTCTGATAATCCAGAATATTTGGTAATCCAGAATTGATCAGGTCCTATCATTGCTGAATGTATTTCTGGTCGTCACGGTCTCTATCGGAGGACCCCTCCCCCACCTCCCATGACCACTTGTCATCAGGTAAAGTCTTTTTATAATTGTGGTATAATGAGCCGGTATCACCCACCATTCCTAATATTAGTGACCCTAAAAATATCGCTGTCACCCATTAAGGACCCCCTACCCACACATACCTGGTGAATGTCCTTGTGTCGCCCTCATTCAGTGCATTTTAGGGTCCGTTTAGGAGATGCCACACCTGGTCCTCCCACTGACCCCAACGTAGGTGATCATAGCGATCTATGTGATCTATGTATTACCACGGGGGGGGGGGTCGGTTGAGTCTTGCGGTCGGAATATGGATGTAGATGTAGTTTTTCTGAACGCTGAGTGACCACCAATATGGCCACTATTGCAGCTTCTGCAGCGGTTGTCACCCAGCTTTCCTAAACCCCTGAATGGCAATCTGCCTGCAATGTGCGCTGCTATCCGTGCATGACCAGGTTCTCATGTGTCTGTAGGATCAGCTGATCGATGGGGGTTAAAGACGCTGGACCTGTGGTGATCAGCTGACCCCCCCTGTGAGGACTCTATGTGGTACATTCCTCACGTTCCGTTTTTGTTGCGTGTTGCAGTGTAAGGGTTTGTTCACACGGCAGCGTCCGCTACGGCTGAAATAACGGGGCTGTTTTCAGGAGAAAACAGCTCCGTAATTTCAGGCGTAACGGACGCTGCCGTGTGAACATACCCTAAGGCTGGGTTCACACGCACAATTAAAAACAGCTGAAAATTACGGAGCTGTATCCGCTCCAAAAAACGCCTCAAGAGGTGACCTGCTACTTCTTTTTACGAGGCGTTTTTGTAAATTCAGCAGCATAATAATAAGCCTCATGTGAACAGCGCCGAGTATTGAAATCAATGGGAAACTATTTGGCCCTGTTCACACTGTTTTTTTGCAGGCAGAACTTTTGCCGCGTTTTTCAACTACGACCATTGAGCGCTGGGGGCAAAAAACCGTAAAACCGCTTTCTCTGCCTCCCAGTGATGTCAATGGGAGGTCAGAGACGGGAACACCCGAAGAAAGAGCATGACACCTTTTTTCTTAGAAACGCTTGCGGGGAAAAAAACGCCTCCGCTTCCTTTTGAAATCAATAGGAGGTGATTTCGGGCCTTTTTTTGGCGGCGTTTCCGATGCGGTTTCCACGTCAAAAACAGCGCCAAAATACATGTTTGAACTAGTCCCTTTGCAGGCTTATTTCAGGTGTATTGTGGAGCGTAAAACGAGGCTTTTTTGCGCCAAAATCAGACTGAAAATAAGCCGTGTGAACCTACCGTTAGGCTCACAGAGTCAAAAACGGCTGAAAATTACGGAGCTGTATCCAGAGAAAACGGCCTCTGATTTTCAGCTGTTTTTGAGGCGTTTTTTGGAGACGTTTTTCCATTGACGCAATAAAAGAACCGCTCCAAAAACATCTCAAGAAGTGACACGCTCCTTTTTACGGGGCATTTTTTACGCATCGTCTTTTAAAACCGTGGCGTAAAAAAACGCCCAGTCTGAACATAGCACCGGTTTTGCCCATTGATTTCAATGGGAAAATGTTTGTAGGCGTTTACCGTTTTTTTAGCCGTATTTCGAGGTCTTTACACCCCCGAAATACGCCTGAAAACTCTGCGTGTGAACATACCCTTAAAATTGACGGACTTTAGGACCCATCGCTGAGAACCGCACCGTTTTTAGGATTCTTTAAAACCGCAGCGTCCGCTCGCCCTCGCGGCTTTCGCACATTTTTATTGCTGGTTCCATCTTGGTCTTCAAAGGGAGGAAAAGTTGTGGCCTCAAAAGACGGCGCGTGACAACATCTCCTGCGGAGGGGACCTATAGATTACACTAGGGAGTCAGCGTAGACTAGTAGACCTTGAGTAGCTTATACTAGGGAATCGCTCGTCGTGCAGTTCCTGCGGTGATTGATGACATTATTTTAGGGAATCGCTCATCCAGCAATTCTCTTCTATAATAATGATGAAAGATACGAGCGGCTCCGGTAATAACGTGTGAGGGAATCGCCTCTAATGCAAAAGGCTCATATAACAATCTAACGCTGATCACGGACTGGGAGGAAATCGCTGAACAGGCAATTCCCTCATCTAACACTGGAACGTCGCAGCAACAACGTCAGGAAATGACCGGTGATACAAATCTCTAATATGAGAAGAAGACGCTGAGGCTTCTCCTCCTGAATTTATCTTGGGAAATTGCTCAAAAAGTAATTCCCTAATAACCCGCAGCGTCACTTTAACAAACATTTAGGCCGACCTGCGCAGCGGCAGATCTGAGTGATGTCGCTCTACGGCGTTTGTACTTTGATAAGTGGCGGTTAAGACGTTTTCAGATATCCAACCGTGGACAAGGGCCGCGCACAATCCTCCCTGGAAGGAGCGCGCGGCAGTCGCCTCCTCTGCATTACAACAAATTAGAACGTCATTAAGTGCAGTGAATTGCTGTTTGTAACTTACACTTCAAGACAAAACCGTATCGCCAAAAGCACGAGGAGGAAATTCAAAGATGAGAGATAAAGCCGGATCGACTCCTTTAAGTGTTCTTTACGGCTAAATATCCGGGAGACGCGGCTCGCTCCTTTCTACTTCACTGCGCGGCAGATAAAGGCGAATTTCAAAGAATTTAGCAGCCTGCGTTATGACTACTCACTGCATTCCCGCTTAGAAGAACCGCGAACGACTAGAATCCGGCAAACAAGAGAAGCGCCAATCACGAAAAGCAGAAATTCATTCACAAAAATTCTCTAGAACCTTCCAAGGGGATTCCCTGTGATGAAGAGACGGAGGGGCGTCACATTTAAAGGGACACTCCACCTATCACTGTATCTTATCTTTACTTTGATTTACGTTATGTCTTCTACTCTGGTCACAGCCAAAGCTGCATTAACAATTCTTCTGCTATCTTGTCAGCAGCACATCACACTTTTGGGTCACATGACTGAAGTGCAACTAAACCACAATCTGTTTCCCAGGGTAAGAAAAAGGAGAATTGTGAAAGCCTCAAGTTCTGCAGCTTTCTAATATACTTTGCGTTTCACTTCCTCACCATTTTAAGATCTCTGCTTTCTGTCAGGGAATTTGAACTTTATTGTCGTCATCCAGACTCTAGAAAACTTGTACAGACCTAACACTTCTCATAGCTGAATGTTTGCTACAGTTGTATCCAGTCTGGACAGTGAGGTAAACACATCAGCACAAATCTCTCTCCTGTCCTGATAGTTTGTTACAATGTATCAGTGCAGGTAAAATGTCCGGAGTCCTGGATGTTTATCTCACAGAGGATTGGAGTGGATACAATTGTATCAAACCCTCAGCTTTGAGATGTATTGGATCAGGACTGGTTTTCGCCCTCTGGATAGTTTCCTATTTTTGCGATGCCATGATAAGCTGGTGACCGTCCCAGGGGGAGCCGCACTGGTGGCCATGTTGGCACTCATCCTGCTTTCCCAAAGACAGATATAATTAAAGCGACCCTCCGGTCCCACGGCAACGTTTTAAATATGACGGGTTATATGGAGTTATACTACCTGGTGCCCTCCAGTTGCACCCCTCTGCCGTGGATCCCCTGCTTTGGGGTCCCCTTTGTGTTGTCCCAAAATGGCCACAGCGCTTCTTAGTCTACGTGTCTGAGACACTCCCACTGTTCTCGGATTGGCTACAGCTGCTCATGTGAGCAGTTCTGGCCAATCCAAGAACCAAGGGAGTGTCTATGACTCAGTCTGTGAAGTGCTGTGGCCATTTTGGGACAACACAAAGGGGACCCCAAAGCGGCGTATCCACCGCAGAGGGGCCGCAACTGGAGGGCACCAGGTAGTAGAACTCCATATAACCCCTCATATTTATAATTTTGACCTGGGACCGGAGGGTCGCTTTAATAGAAAAGTAATGGGTGGCAGAGAAAGCGTATTTTGCGGCGTTTTTTGCCCGTAGCACTCAATGGGCGCGAGCGAAAAAACACAGTGAAAATTGCGGCAAACGCCGTGCAGGAAGGTCAAAATCTGCCTCAAAATCCCAAACTGAATTTTGAGTTAGAATTTTCCTCCTGCAAAAAACTCAGTGTGAACCCGGCCTTACAAATAAGGAAAGCAATTTGTGTTAAGTTTGGCGCTGGCAGCGGAGGATTTTCCTGTTCGCAGGTCCTCGTCTCCCTGACCTCGCTGTTAGGAGAGTTGTATGAATTTTTAGCGTTGACCCCTCGTGTTCCCAGACACTGAATGATTTATCGCGTTCTGTTCAGCTTGGCCGGGAATCTGCAGATCACGTTAAACTGTTTTCTTTTACTGTAAATTGCTGAAAACCCCTCCGTCCGGCACTCAGCTCTTAAAGAGCTGCCGCTCGGCGTCCACCATTGTGCCACGTGGGGTCCGTATGATGCCGGGTCAGATACTATTGTATCCAAAATTATCAGTGGTCCCAGTGACACTAAGAAAAGTATAAAGTGTTAGTAAATGTGACGCCTCTACAGTCAGTAAATGGAAACTCCAGCACTTCTGTTATGTTTTTGACCTTTTGGTCTTTTCACATTTTGTGTTCAATTAGTTACCAACTGGAAACCATCAATAAGCTGCTGTTGACTGATTTTGAATTATGTGTCACTATTTCTGTTGTGTATCACTATGAGGACATAATGGTTTCCTGCTGCTTTTTGTTTGATTTGATAATTATTCTCTTAATACCACCTTGTTACTGTCTGAAAACCATCAGCAAAGTGCTGTTGACGACCCTCGTATTGTGTGTCTCTATTATGTCTATCACTTTGAGTGCATCATGTTTTCCTGCTGTGCTTTGTGTAATTTGAATATTAACCTGTTAATACTCCCTTGTTACTCCCAGGAAACAATCAACAAGCTGCTGTTGTCGGACCTCTTTTTCTCATCGTGTGTTTGTTTTTTTTGTACTAATTTAAGTTCATAATCGTGTCCTGTTGTGAATTGCTTATTAACCCCTTACTACCCCCTCAGCCCAGAGATCCTTAGTGCAAGTATACCTATCATAATGGCAGTCACAGACAACTGAGGGACCCTGTGCATAAACAGCGTGTGGCCCCCTTCCGCCATCATGTCTGCAAATTACACCTGCTCATACTTAAAAAGAATCATTTTCTCCACAAAACAGATGCACAGTCATAGTGTAGTCTGGGGCAGTGAAGGGGTTTATGTTGTATCTCTGGTGGTCTGGGGCAGTTAATGAGAACATCCCTGGTGGTCTAGAGCAGTGAAGGAGTTAATGGTAACATCCCTGGTGGTCTAGGGCAGTGAGGAGATTGATGGTAACCTCCCTGGTGGTCTAGGGCAGAGCTGGGTTTATGGTTACATCTCTGGCTGTCTAGAGCAGTGAAGAGGTTAATAATGGCCTCCAGAGGGGTCTATAGCACTGAAGGAGTTAATGATAACATCTCTAGTGGGGTAGGGCAGAGAAATGGTTAATAGTAACATCCTTGGTGGTCTAGGGCAAGAAAGGGGTTAATAATAAGCGTGTCTGACTGGGATGATACAGAGTCTGTGTAATCTATGAGAGACCGGTGGAGACTGTAAGCAAGGGGGACGACGACGAGGGAACAACCACCTGTGGCCAGGGTCGGCCCCCTATTGGCCCCTATGCAGCTGATCAGACTACATGTCACCCCTGCATACTGGATTTACATAATAATTAGCCAGGATGTCTTGGGTGTTCACACAATCTCTGAGAATACAGCTATGATATGATCTGTTAGGAAAAAACCTGCTTGTTGACTGTTTTCAGTATTGCACAAAGTAAAAACACTGTGTGTTATCTGTGGGGTTACATAGGACTGCAGATAACACTACTACATTATCTGTACTCAGGGAGTTATCACTGTGTCATCTGTGGTGTTACATAGGACTGCAGGTAATATCTACTACATTATCTGTAATCAGAGAGTTATCACTGTGTTATCTGTGGTGTTACATAGGACTGCAGGTAACACTACTACATTATCTGTACTCAGAGAGTTATCACTGTGTTATCTGTGGTGTTACATAGGACTGCAGGTAACATCTACTACATTATCTGTACTCAGAGAGTTATCACTGTGTTATCTGTGGTGTTACATAGGACTGCAGGTAACACTACTACATTATCTGTACTCAGAGAGTTATCACTGTGTTATCTGTGGTGTTACATAGGACTGCAGGTAACACTACTACATTATCTGTACTCAGAGAGTTATCACTGTGTTATCTGTGGTGTTACATAGGACTGCAGGTAACACTACTACATTATCTGTACTCAGAGAGTTATCACTGTGTTATCTGTGGCGTTACATAGGACTGCAGGTAACTGTCACACTGATCTCTAACACTGATCTCTCTTACCCTCTAATGTGCCAGTACCCAGCTTTCCCTCTAATGTGCCAGTACCCAGCTTTCCCTCTAATGTGCCAGTATCCAGCTATCTCTCTAATGTGCCAGTATCCAGCTATCCCTCTAATGTGCCATTACCCAGCTATCCCTCTAATGTGCCAGTACCCAGCTATCCCTCTAATGTGCCAGTATCCAGCTATCCCTCTAATGTGCCATTACCCAGCTATCCCTCTAATGTGCCATTACCCAGCTATCCCTGTAATGTGCCAGTACCCAGCTATCCCTCTAATGTGCCAGTACCCAGCTATCCCTCTAATATGCCATTACCCAGCTATCCCTCTAATGTGCCAGTATCCAGCTATCCCTCTAATGTGCCATTACCCAGCTATCCCTCTAATGTGCCATTACCCAGCTATCCCTCTAATGTGCCAGTATCCAGCTATCCCTCTAATGTGCCAGTATCCAGCTATCCCTGTAATGTGCCAGTATCCAGCTATCCCTCTAATGTGCCAGTATCCAGCTATCTCTCTAATGTGCCAGTACCCAGTTTTCCCTCTAATGTGCCAGTACCCAGCTATCCCTCTAATGTGCCAGTACCCAGCTATCCCTCTAATGTGCCAGTATCCAGCTATCCCTCTAATGTGCCAGTATCCAGCTATCCCTCTAATGTGCCAGTATCCAGCTATCCCTCTAATGTGCCAGTATCCAGCTATCTCTCTAATGTGCCAGTATCCAGCTATCCCTCTAATGTGCCAGTACCCAGCTATCCCTCTAATGTGCCAGTACCCAGCTATCCCTCTAATGTGCCAGTACCCAGCTTTCCCTCTAATGTGTCAGTATCCAGCTATCCCTCTAATGTGCCAGTACCCAGCTATCCCTCTAATGTGCCAGTACCCAGCTATCCCTCTAATGTGCCAGTGTCCAGCTATCTTTCTAATGTGCCAGTATCCAGCTATCCCTCTAATGTGCCAGTATCCAGCTATCCCTCTAATGTGCCAGTATCCAGCTATCTCTCTAATGTGCCAGTATCCAGCTATCCCTCTAATGTGCCAGTATCCAGCTATCCCTCTAATGTGCCAGTATCCAGCTATCCCTCTAATGTGCCAGTATCCAGCTATCCCTCTAATGTGCCAGTATCCAGCTATCTCTCTAATGTGCCAGTACCCAGCTATCTCTCTAATGTGCCAGTACCCAGCTATCTCTCTAATGTGCCAGTACCCAGCTATCTCTCTAATGTGCCAGTACCCAGCTATCCCTCTAATGTGCCAGTACCCAGCTATCCCTCTAATGTGCCAGTACCCAGCTATCCCTCTAATGTGCCAGTACCCAGCTATCCCTCTAATGTGCCAGTACCCAGCTATCCCTTTAATGTGCCAGTACCCAGCTATCCCTCTAATGTGCCAGTACCCAGCTATCTCTCTAATGTGCCAGTACCCAGCTATCCCTCTAATGTGCCAGTACCCAGCTATCCCTCTAATGTGTCAGTACCCAGCTATCCCTTTAATGTGCCAGTACCCAGCTATCCCTCTAATGTGCCAGTACCCAGCTATCTCTCTAATGTGCCAGTACCCAGCTATCCCTCTAATGTGCCAGTACCCAGCTATCCCTCTAATGTGCCAGTACCCAGCTATCCCTCTAATGTGCCAGTACCCAGCTATCCCTCTAATGTGCCAGTATCCAGCTATCCCTCTAATGTGCCAGTACCCAGCTATCCCTCTAATGTGCCAGTATCCAGCTATCCCTCTAATGTGCCAGTACCCAGCTATCCCTCTAATGTGCCAGTACCCAGCTTTCCCTCTAATGTGCCAGTACCCAGCTATCCCTCTAATGTGCCAGTACCCAGCTATCCCTCTAATGTGCCAGTATCCAGCTATCCCTCTAATGTGCCAGTACCCAGCTTTCCCTCTAATGTGCCAGTACCCAGCTATCCCTCTAATGTGCCAGTACCCAGCTATCCCTCTAATGTGCCAGTACCCAGCTATCTCTCTAATGTGCCAGTACCCAGCTTTCCCTCTAATGTGCCAGAATCCAGCTATCCCTCTAATGTGCCAGTACCCAGCTATCCCTCTAATGTGCCAGTACCCAGCTTTCCCTCTAATGTGCCAGTACCCAGCTATCCCTCTAATGTGCCAGTACCCAGCTATCCCTCTAATGTGCCAGTATCCAGCTATCCCTCTAATGTGCCAGTACCCAGCTATCCCTCTAATGTGCCAGTACCCAGCTATCCCTCTAATGTGCCAGTATCCAGCTATCCCTCTAATGTGCCAGTACCCAGCTATCCCTCTAATGTGCCAGTACCCAGCTTTCCCTCTAATGTGTCAGTATCCAGCTATCCCTCTAATGTGCCAGTACCCAGCTATCCCTCTAATGTGCCAGTACCCAGCTATCCCTCTAATGTGCCAGTGTCCAGCTATCTTTCTAATGTGCCAGTATCCAGCTATCCCTCTAATGTGCCAGTATCCAGCTATCCCTCTAATGTGCCAGTATCCAGCTATCTCTCTAATGTGCCAGTATCCAGCTATCCCTCTAATGTGCCAGTACCCAGCTATCCCTCTAATGTGCCAGTACCCAGCTATCCCTCTAATGTGCCAGTACCCAGCTATCCCTCTAATGTGCCAGTACCCAGCTATCCCTCTAATGTGCCAGTACCCAGCTATCCCTCTAATGTGCCAGTACCCAGCTATCCCTCTAATGTGCCAGTACCCAGCTATCCCTCTAATGTGCCAGTACCCAGCTATCCCTCTAATGTGCCAGTACCCAGCTATCCCTCTAATGTGCCAGTACCCAGCTATCCCTCTAATGTCTCAGTATCCAGCTATTCCTCTAATCTGCCAGTACCCAGCTATCCCTCTAATGCGCCAGTACCCAGCTATCCCTCTAATGTGCCAGTATCCAGCTATCCCTCTAATGTGCCAGTACCCAGCTATCCCTCTAATATGCCAGTACCCAGCTATCCCTCTAATGTGCCAGTACCCAGCTATCCCTCTAATGTCTCAGTACCCAGCTATCCCTCTAATGTGCCAGTACCCAGCTATCCCTCTAATGTGCCAGTATCCAGCTATCCCTCTAATGTGCCAGTACCCAGCTATCCCTCTAATGTGCCAGTACCCAGCTATCCCTCTAATGTGCCAGTACCCAGCTATCCCTCTAATGTGCCAGTACCCAGCTATCCCTCTAATGTGCCAGTACCCAGCTATCCCTCTAATGTACCAGTACCCAGCTATCCCTCTAATGTGCCAGTACCCAGCTATCCCTCTAATGTGCCAGTACCCAGCTATCCCTCTAATGTGCCAGTACCCAGCTATCCCTCTAATGTGCCAGTACCCAGCTATCCCTCTAATGTGCCAGTACCCAGCTATCCCTCTAATGTGCCAGTACCCAGCTATCCCTCTAATGTGCCAGTACCCAGCTATCCCTCTAATGTCTCAGTATCCAGCTATTCCTCTAATCTGCCAGTACCCAGCTATCCCTCTAATGCGCCAGTACCCAGCTATCCCTCTAATATCCTGTATGGTACATGTAGTGGCTGTAATCGATGGAGTTCACATCCTATAGAACAATGCTCTCCGACCTGCGTCTCTCTAGCTATTGCCAAACTACAACTCCAGGCGTGCCCCGGGGAAATCTCTGTGGCAACATAAACAACCAGCATAACAACAACTAGGGAGAGTTGCCATTCTGGAAGCTGGGAAAGCAGGGTGACAACCACATGGGTACTGAAATAAGTGGTTACTCGGCTTTCCCAGGGGGCATCACTAAGCTAGCGTGGCAGATATATTTTTACTACTTTCGTTTCTTGTTATTAGAAGATGCTCGTTAAGTGAACTAGTTATAATGGGAGTTGTAGTCCACCAAGCATGACAAAGGGCTGATCACCAGCAAACTGCTTCTGGGAAGTGTTGGCATTTTAGATAACGTCCGGTAAACCGTCTCCTATGTGACCGTGATGCAGGGCGGCTCAACTGGCGCACTATTTATGGAAGTCGCCATAGGAGATAAAGAGACAAATTTTTGGAGCGTTGCGGTCTCCATGACAACAGTGTACACGACCAGAAAATAAAAACTCTGCCTTCGTTCCGATTGTGTATACATGGATTTTTTTATACCTTTGCCCTGTTCTAGACACTAAGGATCTATTGATCAGCAGCTTTTATTATGTGACATCTTATTATATACGTTTTTATTGGCCATTTTTTCTTTCATTTAAGCCCCACAATCGGAGCCTGTTTCATTGAGTTTCTGGTTCGGCCTTGAAACGCGTTGCTTTTAAACACACAGAATAAAATTCTTGGACCTTATAATAATTTGTGCAAAGTTTTATTCAGAACCAACAACGGCGGACAACACCAAGGGGAACGTTTTGGCACTTTTTCTTCCTTCGTTTATATCATACATTATGATTTCATAACTAAGTCCCATACATGATGTCATAACTGAGCCTTATACAGTATGATGTGATAACTGAGCCTTATACAGTATGATGTCATAACTGAGCCTTATACAGTATGATGTCATAACTGAGCCTTATACAGTATGATGTGATAACTGAGCCTTATACAGTATGATGTCATAACTGAGCCTTATACAGTATGATGTCATAACTGAGCCTTATACAGTATGATGTGATAAATGAACCTTATACAGTATGATGTCATAACTGAGCCTTATACAGTATGATGTCATAACTGAGACTTATACAGTATGATGTGATAACTGAGCCTTATACAGTATGATGTGATAGATAACTGAGCCTTATACAGTATGATGTGATAACTGAGCCTTATACAGTATGATGTCATAACTGAGCCTTATACAGTATGATGTCATAACTGAGCCTTATACAGTATGATATCATAACAGCCTTATACAGTATGATGTCATAACTGAGCCTTATACAGTATGATGTGATAACTGAGCCTTATACAGTATGATGTCATAACTGAGCCTTATACAGTATGATGTCATAACTGAGCCTTATACAGTATGATGTGATAACTGAGCCTTATACAGTATGATGTGATAACTGAGCCTTATACAGTATGATGTCATAACTGAGCCTTATACAGTATGATGTCATAACTGAGCCTTATACAGTATGATGTCATAACTGAGCCTTATACAGTATGATGTCATAACTGAGCCTTATACAGTATGATGTGATAACTGAGCCTTATACAGTATGATGTGATAACTGAGCCTTATACAGTATGATGTCAACTGAGCCTTATACAGTATGATGTCATAACTGAGCCTTATACAGTATGATGTGATAACTGAGCCTTATACAGTATGATGTGATAACTGAGCCTAATACAGTATGATGTGATAACTGAGCCTTATACAGTATGATGTGATAACTGAGCCTTATACAGTATGATGTGATAACTGAGCCTTATACAGTATGATGTGATAACTGAGCCTTATACAGTATGATGTGATAACTGAGCCTTATACAGTATGATGTGATAACTGAGCCTTATACAGTATGATGTGATAACTGAGCCTTATACAGTATGATGTCATAACTGAGCCTTATACAGTATGATGTGATAACTGAGCCTTATACAGTATGATGTCATAACTGAGCCTTATAAGGTATGATATGATAACTGAGCCTTATACAGTATGATGTGATAACTGAGCCTTATACAGTATGATGTGATAACTGAGCCTTATAAGGTATGATGTGATAACTGAGCCTTATACAGTATGATGTCATAACTGAGCCTTATACAGTATGATGTCATAACTGAGCCTTATACAGTATGATGTCATAACTGAGACTTATACAGTATGATGTCATAACTGAGCCTTATACAGTATGATGTCATAACTGAGCCTTATACAGTATGATGTCATAACTGAGCCTTATACAGTATGATGTGATAACTGAGACTTATACAGTATGATGTCATAACTGAGACTTATACAGTATGATGTCATAACTGAGACTTACAGTATGATGTGATAACTGAGCCTTATACAGTATGATGTCATAACTGAGCCTTATGCAGTATGATGTCATAACTGAGCCTTATACAGTATGATGTGATAAATGAGCCTTATACAGTATGATGTCATAACTGAGCCTTATACAGTATGATGTCATAACTGAGCCTTATACAGTATGATGTGATAAATGAGCCTTATACAGTATGATGTCATAACTGAGCCTTATACAGTATGATGTCATAACTGAGACTTATACAGTATGATGTGATAACTGAGCCTTATACAGTATGATGTGATAACTGAGCCTTATACAGTATGATGTGATAACTGAGCCTTATACAGTATGATGTCATAACTGAGCCTTATACAGTATGATGTCATAACTGAGCCTTATACAGTATGATGTCATAACAGCCTTATACAGTATGATGTGATAACTGAGCCTTATACAGTATGATGTGATAACTGAGCCTTATACAGTATGATGTCATAACTGAGCCTTATACAGTATGATGTGATAACTGAGCCTTATACAGTATGATGTGATAACTGAGCCTTATACAGTATGATGTGATAACTGAGCCTTATACAGTATGATGTCATAACAGCCTTATACAGTATGATGTGATAACTGAGCCTTATACAGTATGATGTCATAACTGAGCCTTATACAGTATGATGTGATAACTGAGCCTTATACAGTATGATGTGATAACTGAGCCTTATACAGTATGATGTGATAACTGAGCCTTATACAGTATGATGTGATAACTGAGCCTTATACAGTATGATGTCAACTGAGCCTTATATAGTATGATGTCATAACTGAGCCTTATACAGTATGATGTCAACTGAGCCTTATACAGTATGATGTGATAACTGAGCCTTATACAGTATGATGTGATAACTGAGCCTTATACAGTATGATGTGATAACTGAGCCTAATACAGTATGATGTGATAACTGAGCCTTATACAGTATGATGTCATAACTGAGCCTTATACAGTATGATGTGATAACTGAGCCTTATACAGTATGATGTGATAACTGAGCCTTATACAGTATGATGTGATAACTGAGCCTTATACAGTATGATGTGATAACTGAGCCTTATACAGTATGATGTGATAACTGAGCCTTATACAGTATGATGTGATAACTGAGCCTTATACAGTATGATGTCATAACTGAGCCTTATACAGTATGATGTCATAACTGAGCCTTATACAGTATGATGTCATAACTGAGACTTATACAGTATGATGTCATAACTGAGCCTTATACAGTATGATGTGATAACTGAGCCTTATACAGTATGATGTGATAACTGAGCCTTATACAGTATGATGTGATAACTGAGCCTTATACAGTATGATGTGATAACTGAGCCTTATACAGTATGATGTCATAACTGAGCCTTATACAGTATGATGTCATAACTGAGCCTTATACAGTATGATGTCATAACTGAGACTTATACAGTATGATGTCATAACTGAGCCTTATACAGTATGATGTGATAACTGAGCCTTATACAGTATGATGTGATAACTGAGCCTTATACAGTATGATGTGATAACTGAGCCTTATACAGTATGATGTCATAACTGAGCCTTATACAGTATGATGTCATAACTGAGACTTATACAGTATGATGTCATAACTGAGACTTATACAGTATGATGTCATAACTGAGACTTACAGTATGATTTGATAACTGAGCCTTATACAGTATGATGTCATAACTGAGCCTTATGCAGTATGATGTCATAACTGAGCCTTATACAGTATGATGTCATAACTGAGCCTTAAACATTATGATATCACAACTGAGCCTTAAACATTATGATATCACAACTGAGCCTTATACCATGTGATGTCATAAGTGAGCCTTAGACTTTGATGTCATAACTAAGCTTTATAAACATGATGTTATAACTGAGCCTTGTACACATAATGTCATATAGGAGCCGTATACACACTGTCGTATTGAGCTTTATACAGTATGATATCACAACTGAGCCTTATACCATGTGATGTCACAACCGAGCCTTATACCATGTGATGTCATAACTGAGCCTTTTACGTTAGGATGTTATGACTGAGCTTTATAAACATGATGTCATATATGAGTCTTATACATTTTATGTCATATAGGAGCTTTATACAACTGATGTCATATAGAGTAAGAGCTTTATACACATGATTTCATATAGGAGCCTTACACACATGTGATAACTGAGCCTTACACACATGATGTCATAGGAGCCTTATACACATGATGTCATAGGAGCCTTATACCCATGATGTCATAGGAGCCGTATACACATGATGTCATAGGAGCCTTATACACATGATTTCATAAAGGAGCCTTACACACATGATGTCATAACTGAGCCTTATACATATGATGTAATTGAGGTTGGATACAAGAAAATGTTATGAAATGCCGAGTACCAATAGATTTGCTTTTTCCATGAATTCTAATAAGCGGTCACAGCCGTTTTTCAATACTCTCCTAAATGTTATTGTTATTCCGTCTCTCGCCACTTTCAAGTTACCGGACTGGTTCTTGCAATGATTGCTGAGGATCTAGTGACATTTTTAACGAGGAATTAACTAACTAAAGCCCAGATAGCAAAAACGCACAGAAGCCCCAGAAGACTGCAATTCTTTAGGTTTGTTAACAGGGTTTCCCAGTCTTATGTAACTAAAGCTTAATTGCTGCATCCAGATGCTTAAAACCTGTATTGACCTTTTCCTGCTCACACAGCTGAGGGTTTGCTACAGTTGTATCAGTGCAGGAAATCCGATGTGGGTAAATCCAGCGGCACAAATCTCTCTCCTGTCCTCGATTCTAGGCTGATTGTTACTAACTCTTAGATGTGCGAGCAGGACCAGAATACCAGGGTCTTTTCTGCCTCTGGAATTAAACAATGGGGGTTCCCCATCATTGACAGCAAGCAGAGATCTTGAAAATTATGACGCATTGAAACACAAAGTCTTTTAGAAAGTTGCGGAAACCCTTCCAATATACAATGATTATCCGAAAAGAATGGACGAGGGCTTTCATTTCAGTGGCGGCAATATGACCCTGTCGTTTAATTCTGCACCCCAAAACGAAAATTACTAGTAGACAATTTCTGGCACTAAAGTCTGAGCAGCTAATATGTTAACATAGAGAAGAGGGAGTCACATAGCAGAGTCCAAGCAAGACCCCCCCCCCTCTCCTGTCACTCATGGTTCAGGCCATCACACCCCCGTCTTCTGATAGAGTCCAGCACTCCGGCCAGTAAGGCCTCATGCACACTTCCGTTGGACGTCGTACGGCTGCTAATGACCGATCCGTGAAACATGGCTGGCTTCCGTGTGCAGTCCGTTGTTTCACGGACCAAATGAATGGAAAGGCCAAGACTGTTCCATCAAAAATGGGCAGGAGTAGGACCTGGTCTATTTTTGTCGGAACGACCACACGGTTCCGTTAAAACAATGGAAGTGTGCGTGGCCCCATAGAAATCAATGTGTCAGGGGGCTATCTGTTAAAAAAACGGATAGCACCCTGACGAAAATAACTGAAGTGGGTGTGAGGCCTCATGAAGGGGTCGTACCCATATTACACTGCCCATGAGGAAGACATGACCCCTCCCCTGCTTCTATTATAGATGGTACGCCCCCAGGGATTTTCTGCAGTTCCCCCACGTTAGATCCGCTGTCGGTCACATTCGGCGCAGTTGGTTGTTTTACAGCCCCCCCATTAGGCCGTTGCTATATCAGAGCTCAGCGCTCGTTTTATATATAGTTTTATGCCCCACGTCCAGCACGTGGCGAGGAGCGAGCCGACATTGGAGGAGCGAGTGGTGATTTCAGGAAGGACACCTTTGTATCTAATTAAAATGGAGCTATGTGAAGAAGAGGGAGCAAATTAAGGGAATGCTCAGTGGACCCGGTTTTCAAACGGTTATTGCCACAGGCAGGGAATGGGCGAAGCCGTTTTGAAAATTGAACCCCTGGGTTCCGCTTTCAAAGGCGCCACTGTTTGCATGCTAAGCAGAGTGACTCTTTGCACCAGGGGGACAGAATCAAGTCGTTTCCATGAAACACAACCTTGAAAGGAGAAAGATTACTGTGTTCACGATTAACCCCCGTAGCACCGCAGCCGTACACACAGCCCCGCACTGCACTAATGAGGCCAGTAATAATGAAGGGCAATGACGGACGGGGATTGTGGAGCCTGCAAGTCGCAGCTGTTTGGAAAGAACATATCCAGTGTGATCGCCAAGGGTCTCGCTCCAAGCAAGCGGCTCATGATCAACAGATGGAAATGTCCTCACAGAGTCATTAGTGATGAGCCGCAACAAGGTCCCCAGACTGAAAGGACAATGCCAATGTAAGGTACACGACTGGGCGCTGTCTAAACCGCACATCGCGTCAGTCTAAAGCGCACACCGCGTCAGTCTAAACCGCACACCGCGTCAGTCTAAACCGCACACCGTGTCAGTCTAAACCGCACACCGCGTCAGTCTAAACCGCACACCGCGTCAGTCTAAACCGCACAGTCTACCAATGTGTCGTCCAGTCTAATGTAATCATTGTGAAATGAAAAGTTCTGCAACTTTCTAATAGACTTTGTGTTTACATTTCTTAACATTCTCAAGATGTCTGCTTGCTGCCAGTGAATTTAAACATTCCTCTTTAGATCCAGAGACTTAAACCCTGGCTCTGCATACACAGCTGATGGATTTGTAACAATGCATCAGTTAAACTAAGGGTATGTGCACACACACTAATTACGTCCGTAATTGACGGACGTATTTCGGCCGCAAGTACCGGACCGAACACAGTGCAGGGAGCCGGGCTCCTAGCATCATACTTATGTACGATGCTAGGAGTCCCTGCCTCGCTGCAGGATAACTGTCCCATACTGAAAACATGATTACAGTACGGGACAGTTGTCCGGCAGCGAGGCAGGGACTCCTAGCATCGTACATAAGTATGATGCTAGGAGCCCAGCTCCCTGCAGTGTGTTCGGTCCGGTACTTGCGGCCGAAATACGTCCGTCAATTACGGACGTAATTAGTGTGTGTGCACATACCCTAAGAGTAATCAGGCTGTATTCCAGCACAGGATGATGGATTTGTACTGTTCCTTAGATTGCACATGCTGACATACCTCCCAACCGTCCCGGATTCAGTGGGACAGTCCTGGATTCCAGGCGGTGTCCCGCTGTCAACTGTATCTGCGTCCCCAGCGCTGTCCCCAGGGAAGCCCTTGACGTCACTATCCATATATGAATGTAAGGAGAAAGAGGCAGCACTCCAACGTTCAAAAAATAGAAAGTTTATTCACCCATCAGTGAAAAAGGTGCAACATTTCAGCTGCTCAATGCAGCCTTTGTAAACTTTCTATTTTTTGAACCTTGGAGCGCTGCCTCTTTCTCCTTACATTTGTATACCATTGGGGATTTACAAGTCGGATCCCTGGAGGCCTGCACCCCTATGCCCTGGAGGTTTTTGTTCTACAGTGCTGCCCATATACCTTCTCTTGGACTATCCATATATGGACAGTGACATCAGGGCTTCCCTCTAGGAGCTGAATCCCCGGCCTATTCTCTGGCTGGGGATTCCACTCCTAGAGGGAGTTCCAATGGCGCTATCTTTAAGGGGGGTCTGGCACTATTTACATGGACGCTGTGCCACTATATAGGGGCACTACCTACAGGGGACACTGGTCCCATCTACATGGGCACTGTCATTATCTACAAGGACACTGGCACTAGGGGCAGCTAAGGGGGCATTACACTGTACAAGGGCAGCTAGGGGGGCATTATACTGTATGGGAGCATTATGCTGTATGGGGGCATAAAGCTGTATGGGGCAGCTATGGTATTTTATACTGTATGGGGGCATCTGTGTGGACATTATGCTGTATGGGGGCATTGTACTGTATGGTGCATTATCCTGTATGGGGGAATTTGTTTGGCCATTATACTGCATGGGGGCATCTGTGTGGGCATTATACTGTATGGCGGCAGCTATGGGGGCATTATACTGTATGGTGGCAGCTGTGGGGGCAGTATACTGTATGGTTGCAGCTGTGGGGCATTATACTGTATGGTGGCAGCTATGGGGGCATTATACTGTATGGTGGCAGCTGTGGGGGCATTATACTGTATGGTGGCAGCTGTGGGGCATTATACTGTATGGTGGCAGCCATGGGGCATTATACTGTGTACGGGCAGCTATTTGGTATTATACTGTGTGGGACGCACTATGGGAGCATGATACTGTGTGGGCTGAACCATGTGTGTATGGGTCGGATTAGAGGCGTGGCTTAAAATTAAAAAAATTGCCATGACGCGCTGCACTTGCCGCGTCGGTTGTCCCTTCTTGTGATTTTTCAAAGTTGGGACGTATGCTCGCTGATACATTGTAACAATCTGCAACTGAGTGGAAGAAGAATCAGGTCTGTATCAGTTTTTAGCCTGTAGATATAAACCAAGTTGTTTCCATTTACTGTAAGCAAGAAGAGATGTTGAAAGGAGAATGAAATTGAAACAAGAAGTTCAGTAAAATTCCTGTAATCCAGCCTCTATGCCACGTGCCCGATTATCAAATATTCTATAGAAGTACAAAAATCTCACTAGAGAACATTGAGGAAGAGCAGGAGCCCAAAATAAAACGTTACCACAAAATCTGCTGCTGTAATAATATGTGCCGGGTTATCAGGGAGAGGGGTATCTGCCGGTCTGGGGTCTGTGTTTATTTAGGGGGTCTGGTCTGGGGTCTGTATTTATTTAGGGGTATGGCCTGGGGTCTGTATTTATTTAGGTGGTCTGGTCTGGGGTCTGGGTTTATTTAGGGGGTCTGGTAGGTGGTCTGGGGTCTGTGTTTATTTAGGGGGTCTGGTAGGTGGTCTGGTCTGGGGTCTGTATTTATTTAGGGGTATGGCCTGGGGTCTGTGTTTATTTAGGGGGTCTGGTCTGTGTTTGTTTAGGGGTCTAGTCTGGGGTCTGTATATATGGTTTCTGGTCTGGGGTCTGTATTTAGGGGTCTGGTCTGGGGTCTGTGTTTAGGGGTTTGGTTTAGGGTCTATATTTCTTTAGGGGGAGTGGACTGGGCTCCGTATTTATTAGGTGTCTGGTCTGAGGTCTGTGTTTAGGGGGTCTGGCCTCTGTATTTAATTTAGAGGTCTGGTCTGAGCTCTACATTTATTTAGGGGGTCTGGACTGGGCTCTGTATTTAGGGGTCTGGTCTGGGGTCTGTATTTATTTAGGGGTCTGCCCGTCACTTTTCAAAATCTCCCTGATGTCCCTTCTCCTGAGTTGACGAGCATTCACATGACCTGGCAGATGAGGCGGCTCCAGGCGGTTGTGGGCCGCTGTTCACACCATCCTCAGTTTGACAAACAGAGAAGATTTATTCAAATAATAATGGACCCTCCTGGCCCACTGAGCTTTGGTATTTGCCTGGTGCTAAATCTGCCGCTCTGAGCCACATTGTGCGAAGGGTTCGCTACAGTGTAACATCCGGATATAGTGGTGAAACCTCGACCATAATCAATATTTATCACCTATCCAACTGCTGGGACCCCACCAATCACGAGAGCCGCTCCTGGCAGCCTCATATGAGTGGAGCGGTAGTGCGCATTCTCGGCCACCGCTCCATTGATTTCTATGGGTCTCTCAGGAGTTCCCCGTGATCGTGGGGGTCCCAGCAGTCGGACCCCCACCGATCAGATATCGATCACCTGTGGATAGGTGATAAATAATGATTATAGGGGAAAAAAACTTTCAACCTGGAAAGTTGATTTGTCCAGTGCATGGCGTCCAATGGAGCACCGTAATTGTCTTCTTTCCATGGTGCACAGGCCGGTGCAGGAGGGGGGGGATGTGGTGCCGCCGGTTACTTCTCAGGTTATTTTATTTAGTTTCTTAAACTAGTGAAACCAGATACTCGACAATGCAGAGCCCGGTCCTGGGGCCCAGGGAAGGAGCCTCTGTGAATAAGTGAAGGGCATTGTGTTCCTCTAGAATAAGACGAGAGCGACCTCTTCTATTGTAAAAAGAGCCTGAACAAAAGGGATGTCAAGGAGGCCGGAGGGTGGAGGGAGCTGCGTCTGTGAAATAAAAAAAAAATAACAAAGGCTCAAGTCGTCTCCCACTCATCAGGTAACCGGAGGACGCGGCTGCAAAATGTGCTGAGAACTTTCAGGAACAAGGTGCCCAAATCCCTATCAATGAGGCGCGGCGCAACGCTCAGCCAACTTCTGCTTAAGACATCTATGACACGGTCCCTTTAAGACTTAAAGAGCACACCCTAAAGAAAATCCCAGAGTAAATGTAAAACTGTTCAAAGTTACTTGTATGTCTCTAGGGGAGCTTGGTGACCACTAATATGGCCGCTATTACAGTTGTCAGTAATTTTCCCTCATCCTGCTCCTCAGCCAGGGAACCAAACTTATACCCCAAGTGTCCGTGTCATCATCCTGTACCCCAAGTGTCCGTGTCATCATCCTGTACCCCAAGTGTCCGTGTCATCATCCTGTACCCCAAGTGTCCGTGTCATCATCCTGTACCCCAAGTGTCAGTGTGTCATTATCCTGTACCCCAAGTGTCAGTGTATCATTCCTGTACCCCAAGTGTCAGTGTCATTATCCTGTACCCCAAGTGTCAGTGTCATTATCCTGTACCCCAAGTGTCAGTGTCATTATCCTGTACCCCAAGATTTGTCGTATAGCTTATGGTCCGTCTGACATTACTCATGTTTGGCAGCTTTAGGTGATCTGGTCCCACATCTTCACTGCCGTGGACATTCTATAGTTTTCATCTGTTTTGTCTATTTCTTCATTTCTATGGAGATCAGCGGCTCCCAGTCACCTGTAGCCCCACTTATCAATAACGTATAAAATGGACATCAAACGTGTCTTATCTATTTGCACCCTCACCCAACCTTCTTCCAGGGTCTTGCAGCCCAGTAAAAGTTAAATTGTGGATCTTGACGTAAAATTCCGCCAATGTCTATAGTCATCGTGACTCTTATAGGGGCAGTCTAATGATGACAACCCATTTTTAGCGGGGACTCGGCGCAGCGATCAGCTCTTATCCCCCGGGGGAAGCATTACATGGAGGCCATTCAAGTTAATGTAACGCATGTCCGCAAGAAGGGGAGTCGCTCTCAATGGGGGTCTCGAGCGTCTAGTCGGAAATGTGGACACTCCCTTTAACGCTCAGCCATGGTTTTGCCTCTGGATCTGACCCCTCTGTAGATTTTTTGCGTTGCTATTGCCCATCAATAAGTATTATCTTTTCAGCTTCTGTCCATCAGTTCCCAATTTTTGTTTTCTGCAGAGTTTCATGTGTCCCGGTCCGTTTACATGTTCACCGGAGCCCCTGGATATTTACCCGGGTGGTTTCTATAGCTGAGATTTCAAGGTTACTAAAACATTCATGAACCCTCCATTGTTTCTGGTTGTGTACAACGTGCCAGAATCTGACGGTCGTAGCCCAGGGTCTCTTTAAGAAAAAAAACCACCTGGTCCCACTTTGCTTTGTTAACGGACAACCCTGGGCCATTCTGCTGCTCGTCCACGGAGTAGAATAGGGCGTCTAAGTGGCCGGTTATCGCTCGGTGAATGTGGAAGGGGCATGGACCTCTCGGAAGCCTCTGCTTGGCCTAAGGCCGCTCTAGTCTACTGCGTACATCAGGCTTCCACCGCTCACCATCATGCAAACTCAACGGCCGAGGAGAAGCGCGTCAGCTCCCTCAATACAGTACAGAGCGAGCGGAATACAGGCTATTATAAGACAGACTTGTCAACTAATTTGCTGCGCTTCCATCAGATAAACAGGTTTTGAAGGCATCAAAACTCCGGTTCTTTCACTGTTCACCTTCCCGTCTTCAGTTATTCCCCCGACTTCTCCGGTCCGTTTGGGCAAAAATTGATTTTATTTGTTCCATCGGCCTGGTGGAGAAAAACAAGAGCTCCCAAACTGTACTGGGGGTTTTTTTGTTGTTTTTGTTTTTGCTTTTTTTGTTGGTTTTTTTTTTATAAAATTTGTAAAAAAGAGAAAAAAAACTCTCAAAGCAGCAAAAAATCCTAAGAATGAAAAGAAAAGGGAAAATTAGCCCTTAGCAGTCAAAGCTCTGTGCTGAAATGTCTCTAGACTGGAAGGTTGAATTTATTGTATGAAACAAGGAGCCGGTAATGTGAAGGTGTTCGCGCTCCCTCATTATCACTGGGAAAAGGGGAGTCGAAATGCGCGGTGAAAAAATTAAATTTTAATAATGCTAGTGATATTTCCTAAATCCTTCTTGACAGAAAGCCTCTCATTATTTTTCTCTATCTCGCAGCCGGCTTTTTTAGTGGCTTGTCGCAAATGGCCTTCACCGTTCAGATTGTTTGCCTTGTGCGGCTGAGCGCTCAGTGCGTGACGGCTCTCGTTGGCGCTACGTCCCAGTTAAAACGTAATGTATTGAGTACGTTTTTGCTTCTTTTTTTTATTTTCCCTGCCACAGAGCCAGCCAAAGACGTTAATTGCGTCCAAAAGATCTAAGCACGTTTGGCTCATCCGAACATTCGAGTTTATGAGGGAAAGACGATTGGCAGGAAAGTAAAAATAAAATAAAAACATTTCATTCAAATAAGCAATAGTTTTCATTTTTTTTTTCGTGGGGGGGGGGGGGGGGTTACGCCTATATTCAGTCGACCATGAGTATCTAGCACATACTTGCCAACAGTCCTGATTTGGAAGGAACAATCCTGCGAACCGGACACAAAAGGGGCAAAGTTTTTGCAATTTTTTGAAAAAGAGGGCATTTCTTTAGTTTTTGTCTCCCCCAAACCCCTTGTCTTTCCTATTATCTAACTTGCAGCTTCATAAAGTCTAGAGCAGTCTGCCCATAGACAACTCTCTAATATATGTTTTATTTAAATTCCTCATTAATTTCCAGATCTCCACTTGCTTTCAGGGAAAGGAAATATTCCTATTTATATCTAGGGACTGAAAACTTGTACACAGCTGAGGGTGTGAAATGTGAGCATTGAAAAATTGCATAATCTCTACTTGTTCAGTGTCTGCACAGAGCTTGCTCTGGTAATTTGCATTCTGGGAATTATCGTCCTTACAACAGACACTGAAAGCTAAGTGGTTCCATCCACACAGTACACTGTTTGCAAAAACAACCAGCAGAATAGTGAGTGCAGCTCTGGAGTATAATACAGGATGTAACTCAGGATCAGTACAGGATAAGTAATGTAATGTATGTACACAGTGACTCCACCAGCAGAATAGTGAGTGCAGCTCTGGAGTATAATACAGGATGTAACTCAGGATCAGTACAGGATAAGTAATGTAATGTATGTACACAGTGACTCCACCAGCAGAATAGTGAGCGCAGCTCTGGAGTATAATACAGGATATAACTCAGGATCAGTACAGGATAAGTAATGTAATGTATGTACACAGTGACTGCACCAGCAGAATAGTGAGTGCAGCTCTGGAGTATAATACAGGATATAACTCAGGATAAGTAATGTAATGTATGTACACAGTGACTCCACCAGCAGAATAGTGAGTGCAGCTCTGGAGTATAATATAGGCTGTAACTCAGGATCAGTACAGGATAAGTAATGTAATGTATGTACACAGTGACTCCACCAGCAGAATAGTGAGTGCAGCTCTGGAGTATAATACAGGATGTAACGCAGGATCAGTACAGGATAAGTAATGTATGTACACAGTGACTCCACCAGCAGAATAGTGAGTGCAGCTCTGGAGTATAATACAGGATGTAACTCAGGATCAGTACAGGATAAGTAATGTAATGTATGTACACAGTGACTTCACCAGCAGAATAGTGAGTGCAGCTCTGGAGTATAGTACAGGATATAACTCAGGATCAGTGCAGGATAAGTAATGTAACGTATATACACAGTGACTCCACCAGCAGAATAGTGAGCGCAGCTCTGGAGTATAATACAGGATGTAACTCAGGATCAGTACAGGATAAGTAATGTAATGTATGTACACAGTGACTCCACCAGCAGAATAGTGAGTGCAGCTCTGGAGTATAATACAGGATGTAACTCAGGATCAGTACAGGATAAGTAATGTAATGTATGTACACAGTGACTACACCAGCAGAATAGTGAGTGCAGCTCTGGAGTATAATACAGGATGTAACTCAGGATCAATACAGGATAAGTAATGTAATGTATGTACACAGTGACTCCACCAGCAGAATAGTGAGTGCAGCTCTGGAGTATAATACAGGATATAACGCAGGATCAGTACAGGATAAGTGATGTAATGTATGTACACAGTGACTCCACCAGCAGAATAGTGAGTGCAGCTCTGGAGTATAATACAGGATATAACGCAGGATCAGTACAGGATAAGTGATGTAATGTATGTACACAGTGACTCCACCAGCAGAATAGTGAGTGCAGCTCTGGAGTATAATACAGGATATAACGCAGGATCAGTACAGGATAAGTGATGTATATACACAGTGACTCTGCTGATTATATTTATATGTGCATTCATGTCCAGAGGTGTATATGCACTTTTGTAAAAGAATGAAGTGTTAGTCAGAAGACGCAGATCACTTGTTCCCCTCGTGTCATCTTGTCCATAATAATGAATGATAATTCCATCCTGGTGAAATGTTCCTCCTGTCCGTCCCTCCGCTGTGGCTGGGTGCCAGGGATGGTGGGGGGCTCTTACCTAATGTGTTGATTTGATGACTCGGCTGCTAATTGCAGGGACAGTTGTTACTGCGGCGTCACAATGTAACAGTGAGGAATGATTATTCATCACTGGTCAATCAAGTCGGAGACTGGCAGGATGAGTGTGAACCTGTGTAGATGTTGCTCCCCCGCTCGCTAATGAATGCTGCGCCCGGTGACTTTTAAACACTTTTGGCATCTTTAATTTGCAGGCTGCAGAGCAAATTCTCCAACTTTTCTTATATTTAGGAAGCGATGTCAGAACAGGACGCGGTTACACGGAGTCAGGCGCAATGACATCTCTCCGTCTATCTCCTTGGTTGACGTTTGAGGCTTTAGGACAAGCGGTAATGTCAGACGGGAGGTAGGCGGCTGAGTAGAAACCGGTAACGACCCACCTGTGCGACTTTGAAGACCCCCTTCACACGCAGCGTTTCTTGATCTACACTTATTTACCACTGCGACCTGTGTCACATTTTTTTAATTTCGGTGGTGTTGCGGCACCGCTGTAGTATGAAGCGGACTCGACGACTGCGGTAGTAAATGATGCGCTACAGATGTAGTTCTGGAATTTGCAGGCTGCTCTTTCCTTATTTTCCAGGACTGTTGTACGTCTGGGTTGGACAGGGACTTTAGTCACGCTTGTATTGCACAGCTTTGTAGTCGCACAATCTAAAGGGTTTGTCCACCTTCACAACCAATTATTTTATTTTATTGCTCTAATGCATCTAAACTTAAAAACCAAAAGAAGCTAATTTTCTTCGTTAAAACTACCCTACCGTTCGTTCTGTATCTACAGCTTCTGCGCAGACCTATTTGTCTCCATGGTAACAGACTACAAACAAAACCTGGGCAGTCTGATCCTGCAGTCATACTCGCCAGTCTACCATCTGCCTCCTACTTACATACATTTGTGCATTTGGTAGGTTAGGAAGAAGTAGGGGATAGATGGAAGGGAATATGACTGCAGGAACCGACTACACAGGGTTTCTTTGTAGTCTGTTACCGTGGTGACACATCGTTCTGCATAGAGCTGTAGACACAAAATAGTAGGGTATTTTTTAGTCAAGATTATTTGCAAAGTTGCTTCATTTTTACTTTTATTTCAGATGCTTTTATCTTACATTTCCTTGGAAAACCCCTTTAAGCTGCACTTTACATTTAAAGTGTCCCTCACCCTTCCCGTCGTATTCTAGACTTCAGCTCACCTGTATGTATCTCCCATGATGCATCATTTCTTCATGACATTCTAGAATTTATTCCCAATCTTGGCAGGGCTTAGTTGTCACATGACTGTCTGTACCTGACATCTGATGTCCATGTAGGTATGGAGAAATGTCATTGCTGGCGTGGGAAATAGGGTGTCATGACGATAATAGCCACACATTGCTACGATGTAGAAACCATACTGTTACAGGGAGCACAAAGCCCTCACACTGGAGGCGGCTCTGACTACTGGGTGACGATTCTGTATGACTACTGGGTGACGGTTCTGTATGACTGCTGGGTGACGGTTCTGTATGACTGCTGGGTGACGGTTCTGTATGACTGCTGGGTGACGGTTCCATATGACTGCTGGGTGACGGTTCTGTATGACTACTGAGTGATGATTCTGTATGACTGCTGGGTGACGGTTCTGTATGACTGCTGGGTGACGGTTCTGTATGACTGCTGGGTGACGGTTCTGTATGACTACTGGGTGACGATTCTGTATGACTACTGGGTGACGGTTCTGTATGACTACTGGGTGACGGTTCTGTATGACTACTGGGTGACGGTTCTGTATCACTACTGGGTGACGATTCTGTATGACTACTGGGTGACGGTTCTGTATGACTACTGGGTGACGGTTCTGTATCACTACTGGGTGACGATTCTGTATGACTACTGGGTGACGGTTCTGTATGACTACTGGGTGACGGTTCTGTATCACTACTGGGTGACGGTTCTGTATGACTACTGGGTGACGGTTCTGTATCACTACTGGGTGACGGTTCTGTATGACTACTGGGTGACGGTTCTGTATGACTACTGGGTGACGGTTCTGTATGACTGCTGGGTGACGGTTCTGTATGACTGCTGGGTGACGGTTCTGTATGACTGCTGGGTGACGGTTCTGTATGACTGCTGGGTGACGGTTCTGTATGACTGCTGGGTGACGGTTCTGTATGACTGCTGGGTGACGATTCTGTATGACTGCTGGGTGACGGTTCTGTATGACTGCTGGGTGACGATTCTGTATGACTGCTGGGTGACTGTTCTGTATGACAGCTGGGTGACTGTTCTGTATGACTGCTGGGTGACGATTCTGTATGACTGCTGGGTGACGGGTTCTGTATGACAGCTGGGTGACGATTCTGTATGACTATTGGGTGACGGTTCTGTATGACTACTGGGTGACGGTTGTTCAGTCTGTGACCAGAGAGTTGGTTTGAGGAGTTGTTCTACTTCAGACTTTTCTATTACACCCCCACTCCCTGGATTGTAATATAAAATGCCCTCAAGATATGGGTGTCGGCTCTGTGATTCTTCCATCAGGGCAGATGTCGCTCGCTGGTGTCCTGGCTCCTGATATATTACAAGCTTCCCCTTCACTGATGCACTTGACCCCTCGTACGCTCTGTCCTGACATCCTCGTCCATCACTTACTTCCCAGGACATGTCCGTAGTGAGCGGCAGCGACGACACAAAATAGATTCTACATGTCTGAGCGCCCGCGGGACCTGCGCCCACTTCTAGTGACTGAGGATTATAGCCCAATATGACTGAATATACGCCCCCCGCGACATTTCAGGTGGATGTTGTTGCTTGATAGCAAAGGAACATGTGGCTGAATATGGTGGAAATGGCTGACAACTGGGAACAATAGATTGCATTCAGCTGCACGTAAGACTTATTTGAGGTTTAGTGGGTAAAGCTGAGCCGTAGCTCGACTTTTCTTCACCTGGGGCAAAGGTTCAGTTTGCTGCCCCAATCCCTGTATCTAAAATCTCTGGCCAGGATAAAGTGGCTTGTTGGCACCCCTCCTGGCACCGGGGCACATGCCCTGGTAGCCCCGCCCCCAGAATTGCCCCTAGGCCAAAAAATAAGTTGAGGGGCAAGTCTTACCTCTAAACCCAAGTGATATTTACACCTGTAGTCTCTCTCTTCTCCATTCACTATACACGCAATCTGTTGCTTTCTGTTATCAGCCGGAGAGCAGCTCACGGTAAGATTGCTGAATGCATTCTATTACTCCCTGTTATCAGCTATTTCAGGCCGTGGAGAGGACAACCGTAGGATCGATGAATGGAATTTATTGTTCCTTGTTATCAGCCACCTAAGGCTAAGGAAATGCTGACTGTAAGACAAGTGAATACAGTCTTTTGCTTGCTGTTATCAGCCACCTCAGGATAGAAGAACGGCTGCTGGCGGACAGGTGTATGATCTTCCAAATTTATTTCCCCTTGTTTTATAACCATGCTCTAAAAACTCGGCTGAGCGGCAGGAGTTGGGGTCCATTCACATGTTGTGGTTTTTCAATTCGATCGCAGAACAAAAAACGCAACCGCAGCGAAAAATACGGTAAAACGCATGCGGTTTTCGGATACGTTTTTCATGTGGTTGTAACCGCAATGTCTGAATGGACCCTCAGGTGACAACCCTTTTTGCAGCTGTCATGTCGGATTGTTTTTGTAATTATTTAAAGGGGAAGCGCTCGGTAAATCAGGACCCTTTCCTGCATTGGCATCTTCCGTTCCCCAGCGCCGTGTGTGCCACATTCTGCTGCAGGAGTTGTGACCTCGTCTCCCTCGCGCTGCCCGGAGGTTTATTGAAATATTCATATGGGATTTCTTCTTTGAACCCCGTCCTCCTCCTCATACCATGAGACCATCACACTGATATGTATACTAACCCTCCCGGAGATCTCATGACTACTACACCTAATCTGAGAATAATGGGGGTTATAATTCCGCCGCACATCCTCACTATTCCCTGCAGTGCTGTTATTTTCTATCAGTCTCTCATCTTTGCAAATCTCCATCTGTCACCCGAGGTCAAAAGGAGGGGAGTGGGGTCACGAAACCAACCATGGGTTAACGTCAGAGACGAAGCCGCACGCACTCCGCGCCTCTGCCCCGCGCTTCCTTTAATTGAAACGTACGTTCTTTAAAGCCGCAGTATATGAAGTTAATACCATTCAGCATGCAAATGAACAAGTCTTCGCCCGAGGCGTTCCAGTCCTGGCTGTTCCGACGGGCGTCTTCCTTCACATGTATATTCTTTCTTAAATTATTTACCCTGTCAACACGCTCTGCATGCTGAAGGCGCGCGCGCACCGCAGATCCGGCCCTGACGGGGGAGAGGGGAGAGTCTACGTTACTGCGAGGTGTCCTCTCCTGGCGGCTCCGTCCACTTCTGTCGCTCACGTGAACACCCACAGGCGGTGTCTGCCAGTGACAGGGCTGTTGGCTGCCGTACAGATGGGTACAGTCAATGCCCACTATTGTTCTGGATTAGATTCATTGCCCGAGAGCGAATCTCTATCAGCATTCCGCAGTATAAAGGGAGAAATAACCAAATGATGTTTATTTCATTACCCGTCTGCAACGAGGATCCACAAACAGCAGCACAATCTGCGATCCTGCTCCATCCCAGGCACTGCGGCCCCTGCCTTACTCCGGGGCCCTGAAGCCCCTGTGTAGTCCCTGCAGCAGTGATGATGAGGGGGCTGATATATTGCAGGGTCTCATATCCTGATGAGATACATCCCGGTTGTTGCACATTGTCATCAGAAGCCTCTACTTATAGCGTCCATAATCCGCGCAAAAAGTTCTGCAACTTTCGAATAGACTTTGAATTTCTATTACACATCGATTTTAAGATCTCTGCTTTCTATCAGTGAATGGAAACATTCCTGTTTATTCTCCGAACCCGAAAACCAGAGTCTTGCTCACGCAGTTGAGGGGTTGTTACAATGTATCAGTGTAGATAAGAGCTATACGCCTGGAGTCCAGGACATTGACCGACAGTTACCAAGATGAAAATCTCTTACGCCAGTAGAGGAGGTAGTCGGAGTGGTTTTTCACCAAAATTATTACATTTGGCACATTTTAAACCGGCAGAAAATAAAACCGAAGCTGATAGCAGGCAGAGATCTGCGCCATTTTCACCCACTTTTTTAATTTGGCTGAAGAGACGTCTCCTTGGAGACCACGCTCACTTTTCTCATCTCTTTACAAATTTGATGAGTGACAAGAAAAGCCACAAACCTGCAGCAAATTTGTCGCGTGTCGCCACTTGTGACATTTTTTGTGTGACGGTTATGCCAAATTGTTCTATTCACTACATTGAGAGGCTCCGTTCACACTGGCGTCATGATTGACGTGTTTACAGGGTCCACGAGGATATTACGGATCTGTCTTGATCAGTTATGATCAGTTTTTATTTTTACTCTCATTGACTTCAATGGGTGCGTGATGCGCGAAATACGCCCAAAGAACGGACATGTCGTGACTTTTTCGCAACGGACTCGCGCTGCATAAAAATCACGGACAGTCTGCACGGCCCCATAGACTAATATAGGTCCGTGCGACGCGCGTGAAAAACACGCGCGTTGCACGGACGTATATCACGTTCGTCTGAATAAGCCCTAAGTCCGTCATTCCGGTGGAGGACCCGTCTCCTTAAGCTAAACCACGCCCCTTTTTGGACCACTGGCGAGAAAAGTAAAACAGTCGTGCACCAAACTTTGCAACTCTTTTTTTTTTATTCTTTTCATTTTACTCCACGTAATTAATATAAACCTGTAAATATCCCCCACCCCCCCCCCCCATTGCAGGGTCAGACTACACAGGGCGGTCTCTAGTCTGTAATCACGGCGGCACGTAGGTCTGCGGAGAATCTGTACCTTAATAACATCATTCGCAAAGTTGCTTTTTTTCTTATCTTAGATGCTGTGGACAAATAAAACGCATTTGCAAAAGTAAACGCCCTTTGAGATTTTTCAAAAAAATTGCAACATTTTCTCAATTTTCCAGTTTGCAGATTCTTTCCGCACCAACCCCAATAATTACTCCAGCGGTGATGCCGCAGGTTACACCACAGGCCCAACTAGAGAAAAATGGCGCATGTCTGTCTGAGAATATGGCGCTCGAAAGGTGCACAATTTCCCTCCCATAGTCCAACAGGCGCCAAGTTTCTTAACATGTAATTAATGCGGCGCAGAAACTGCAGCGGTGAACACTGAAAACTATCGTGACATTATACACAGACGCCACCTTAGGGGCGCCCCCCGCCCCCCTGCAGGACAAGACGTGGACGTTACATTGTGACGATGTCTCAGCTCATCAGAGTGATGGATCAGTTTAGGATGCGGTGGGTTTGGGAGACCCGCCGGGTGTCATCGCTGCTGCTCCAAGATTGAGTGGAGGGGGAGACGACACCTCTGTGAGAAGGAGACGGGAGATAGAAGGGTCTCGGGGTCATTGGAAACGCGACAGCCCCGGCCGGGTGTTGGATGACGCCACTTACTCTCCACCACTGGCTTATCGTTCCCAGAGTAGCGGGATTTCAGAACCGGACCTCAGATGTAGGGCCGCCGGCTGTCCAGGAGGATTGGAAAATCCAAAATGTTTTATACAAATTCCGCATTTTATCCCGTATTTGTTCCGTTTTTTTTTATGAAGGATTTACTATATTTTTCTGGTTTTATGATGTTGCTGAAATACAGATGTAAAAAAAGGAACAAACGCGCAGATGGGAACTCTGCAAAAACAGAACCTGCCTTTTTAGAATCAACCCATTAACTTCTACGGGCTAAAAACGGTCCTAGTACGGAACAGGCGTATTAAAAAAACGGAAATGTGAAGAAAACCAAAAACAGAATAAATACGAATCAGAAATGCAGAAGTGAATGAGCCCTTATAATGCAGCAGTGCAGGGGCTGGAGAGGTAACCGCGCAGAACTCTGGGAAAGCTGGGTAATAAGACCTGCGGCCATATTGGTTGCCGCTCCGCTTTCTTAGACCCTTAAATAACTGAAGGCGACAGCAGAGACTTGTGCACCAACCACGTACAGTGACACGCGTGGTCCCTATAGGTCCTTATTACCCTGTATTTATGTACATGAAGTGGGGAGCGGTGATCATACTCAGAATTGGTCAGGTTATGCTGAAACAATGTGTCCGTTGAGATCCGTTGCCCGGGGTTTTCTATTGGCGGCCTCATCCGTTCCCTCCTTAATCGGCAGATAGTCGTCTAATATTATAGTTTATAGGAAAACTCCTGTCAAAAATGAAATCTAATCTTCCATTGTGTCTCTTGAGCTCCTCGGCTTTCTCCTCTCTGCAGTCCCTGTTACAGTCTGGTTTCTACACTGTAATAACTTGTGGTTATGATGTCCATGACAACTATTTTCCCATGCCAGCAAATTAGGTGTCAGATCCTTAGACTATAACCCCAAAGTAACCTCTTACGGACGGCTGCGCGGCATGCCAGCGTACAGTGGCATACGTCTCACATAGGCTCCCGTGTTGAAAAAACCATGTGGTATACGTTTGTTTTTTTTTGCAGAATGCCTCAGCATAGGATAGCAGTGTCGACTATGTTTTAATACTTTTACCGATGTATAATGGCCCAGAGTATAGAAAAAAAAATGACACTTGGCATGTATTTGGTCAATGCGACCCTATGGTTACATTTGGCGTATGCGCTGGGAGCTTTCGCAGCACATACGCCGAACATAAACTGCAGTGTGACTAAAGCCTAAGAAAATGCCATTTAGAACTGAGGCATCATGGGACGTAACTAAATAAGAGGTTTAATCATTTCTACAGCCCAATCATCAGTGGTCTCCTACTGAAGGAGTCACCAGTGTAACCTTATGTAATAAGTGGAGCTTTCCTTTAAAGGGGCTCTCCACAATGGACAATCTCTACTTGTTAGAAGGGTCCCTTGACAATAAGTTGATCATAAAGTCTCCTCCTGCTGTGACCTCCAGAGATCAGCTGTGATCTGTGGGGAAACCTGTCAGTAAGTGTTCAGTTTCCCTGCAGCGCCCCCACAGGAGAAATGAAGTATTACACAGTGTCCATGTATATCAATGTGTTGTCTGTGTAATACAGGACAGGACAGATCCTCCAGAGAGAGACGCTCTATGTAACCGCTCTCCACTCTGACCAAGAGATGAGGGTCCTAAACAGCGGACCCCCCTCTATTACCAGAATTCACTAATAAGGGGTATGGAAATGTTTTTTCTAAACTGGGCAATGCTTTTCAGTAGGTGTCCACACCTCATCCTTGTGATAATATTAGAGAAACGTTACATAGAACGCTACAGAGGAAGGAGACTAATAAGTCTGGACTCCTTCAGACGAACGCTTTGTTCCTAATCCCCGTTTAAAAGCTTAAGCTTCTTCCTTCATCCCGCCAGCCGCCCGGCAAACTCATTTACAAATTCCTAGAAACACAACTTTGATTGGGATTTTCTTAGCTTTAGCGCAGGCTTTCAATTAAGCGGCCCAGGTGTCGGTACCTCGGCTGCATCTGTTCTCCGGGGTTTTGGCAGCAGTACAGGGCGCTCTCCGCTCCAGCCGTCACCCGGAGAGTCGTGCAGGATCCACGGTAAAGAAGGAGTTCAGTGAAACAGTAACTTAAGTAGCGTCGGAGGAGCAAAGTTTTGTCCACGTTTTCTATCTTGTAAGTGAATGCTGGAAATGCCTTGAGGGTCTCATCCTACAAGTCAGACCTGCTGTGCCGGAGCCGGGGGAGCCCGGATTAGATGCGGCAGAAATTGGGGATTCGTCCTCTTATGAATATTTCACTGCAGAGTTTCGATTTGCCTGAGTTTTTGTGAAATGTTGCGCTAATTGTGAACATGCAAAGCTCAGAGAAATGAAACGTCTTAATATTCAGCGAGGTGCTTGCAGAGTGACAACCAATATGCCATCATTGCTGCCCAGAAAATGGGGCTCTATGCAACAAGCAATGTAGGGCCACCCGCTCGCCATTTTTAGACCATAATATATATATAGATAACAGATCGGTATTATCCAAATCCTACCACTACACAGTATCCAAATCATATAGTATCTAAATCCTACCACTATATAGTATCCAAATCATATAGTATCTAAATCCTACCACTATATAGTATCCAAATCATATAGTATCTAAATCCTACCACTATATAGTATCCAAATCATATAGTATCTAAATCCTACCACTATATAGTATCCAAATCATATAGTATCTAAATCCTACCACTATATTGTAATGGCAGGAAGGAGGTGAAGGGAAAGTGAGCCCTAATCTACCCACCGCCCTGTCCCTGCCTACTTGCAACGACCCGCCCTAGGCGACGAGGTACAACTGGGCGGCGGTCCCTACGCTGGCTAAGTGCACAGGAAGACAAACAGGGAACACGCAAGGGAAGGGGCAGTAGCCACGGAACACCACGAGGAAACGGGGCGGCGAACGAACAGTCAGGACCAGGACGAAGTGAGTACACCCGAGCGGACACGGAGACAGAAGCAAGCCAGGGCAAGCAAAGCAGGTCAAGCAGAACTGCAGCAAGGCAGAAGCACGGCAGAAGCAGGCTGGAGCAAGCAGCAGTGGGGCCAGGAATCCAAAAGAATTACAAGCACTGAGGGAGAGAACAGGGCAGGTAATAAAGGACAGGGGGCGGAGCTAACTCCGACAGACCAGGCCGCGATAGGCTCTCCCACTCCTGAGCCTGCCACCCTGGTTGGTGGGAGAAGGTGTCAGTCGAACAGGTCTGGCCTCAGGTGTGGATTGATTAATCCCAGGAGTGTAGCTAGATGAAGTACCTGGCAGATCCCTAACATATATAGTATCCAAATCCTACCGCCATACAGTACACAAACCCTACCGCCGTACAGTATCCAAATCATATAGTATCTAAATCGTACCACTATACAGTATCAAAATCCTACCCCCGTACAGTATCCATATCCAAATCATACCGTCATATAGTATCCAAATCATAGCGCCACATAGTATTGACATCACACAGCCGTACAGTATCCAAATCACACCGCCACATAGTATCAAAATCACACCGCCACATAGTATCAAAATCATACCGCCACACAGTATCCAAATCACACCGCCACACAGTATCCAAATCACACCGCCACATAGTATCAAAATCATACTGCCATGCAGTATCCAAATCATACCGCCACACAGTATTGACATCACACAGCCGTACAGTATCCAAATCATACCGCCACACAGTATCCAAATCATACCGCCACATAGTATCCAAATCATACCGCCACACAGTATTTACATCACACAGCCGTACAGTATCCAAATCATACCGCCACACAGTATCCAAATCACACCGCCACATAGTATCCAAATCATACTACCATACAGTATTCACATCATACCACCATACAGTATATAAATCATACCGCCACACAGTATCCAAATGACACCCCATACTGTATCCAAATTACACTGCCATACAGTATCCACATCATACCACCATACTGTATATACATCATACCGCCACGCAATATCCAAATAATGCCATACAGTATATAAATCATACCGCCATAAAGTATCCACACAATACTCAACTATAGTGCCCACATAACGCTGCCATATATTTCCCACCCATTCAATGCCTAAATAAGACTGCCATGTAGTGCCCAAATAATCCCTCCTCCCAGTGCCTAAATAGTGAAGGGGTTAATGGTAAAGTCCCTGGTGGTCTAGGGACGTGAAATTGACATGCTCCACTATCAGATTGCTCCTGGGGATTCAAACCTTGAGAGCCCCCAAAGGAATGGGGTTCCAGGTCACTTGCCCAGTTTGCAACCCCCTAAAACCAGCCCTGACTGCAGCTCTCACAGGGATGGTCACCCAGCTTTCCTGGTGGCTTGAATGGCAAATCTACCGCAATACAAGCATCGGGGAGGTATCCGTAAGAGCTCAGCCGGGAATCAGGACAGAAGGGACTTGTTCAGCTCATGTGTTTAGCTCACAGAGGATTGTCTCGACTGAATACATTGTAACACACCCTCAGCTGTGAGAAGTATTAGGCCTTTATAGATTATCAGCCTATGGATAGCAAGCAGAGATCTTGAAAATGGTAAGGAATTAATATACTAAGTATTTTAGAAAGCTGCAGAACTATTTATTACTGGGTAAAATGTTAAGAATTGGGGAGATACAATGGTGGGAACCGCAGCGCTGAGTGCACGTGATGCAGAGAGGAGTCGGGGTAATAACCTCTCCATGTCTGGGCTTGTCATACATCACTTATCACTGCATGTCTGGAGTCACAATGTGTCAGTAAAGCTGATTTCAGAGGACTCTCCATCATCCTTCAGTGCACAGGTTAAGTGATGGGACCCTCCAATGTTCGGAATCCGTCGCTGCTCCTCAGTACACGGCCCCCTCTATGGTAATTAGCCGAGGCTGCGCCAATCTATCAGCTGTCATGGCTGCAGAGAGCGCACTTTGCTGCTGTTTGTTCTGAGGATGAGAATGAGAAGACGGATCTGAGTGGTGCGGTCAGTGATAGATGAGGCGAGGGCGCGCCATTCATCTCCTGCCCGCTGTGCGGACACACACTACAGCATAGAGAGACGACTGACAGACCCCCCACCACCGCACAATGCCGGGGGCCGCACCCTGAAATTATGGAGACCGCACCAGGCCTACAAGATAGGAAGTGTATAATTAAAGAATCTATAAAGTCATTCACTGTATACCGCACTCTAGACCTGTGCTGATGTAGCAGAGGGGAGTGTACAATAAACACTTGTTAAGAGGCATTAGAACTGTGAGTACAGATGCAATAATAGAATATCCTGCAGTCCTATGTAACACCACAGATAAAGTGATCACTTTCTGAGTACAGATAATATAGTAGTGTTACCTGCAGTCCTATGTAACACCACAGATAATACACAGTGATAACTCTCTGAGTACAGATAATGTAGTAGATGTTACCTGCAGTCCTATGTAACACCACAGATAACACAGTGATAACTCTCTGAGTACAGATAATGTAGTAGATGTTACCTGCAGTCCTATGTAACACCACAGATAACACAGTGATAACTCTCTGATTACAGATAATGTAGTAGTGTTACCTGCAGTCCTATGTAACACCACAGATAACACAGTGATAACTCTCTGAGTACAGATAATGTAGTAGATGTCACCTGCAGTCCTATGTAACACCACAGATAGCACAGTGATAACTCTCTGAGTACAGATAATGTAGTAGATGTTACCTGCAGTCCTATGTAACACCACAGATAACACAGTGATAACTCTCTGAGTACAGATAATGTAATAGATGTTACCTGCAGTCCTATGTAACACCACAGATAACACAGTGAGAACTCTCTGAGTACAGATAATGTAGTAGATGTTACCTGCAGTCCTATGTAACACCACAGATAACACAGGGATAACTCTCTGAGTACATATAATGTAGTAGTGTTACCTGCAGTCCTATGTAACACCACAGATAACACAGTGATAACTCTCTGAGTACATATAATGTAGTAGTGTTACCTGCAGTCCTATGTAACACTGCTCATAACACAGTGATAACTCTCTGAGTACAGATAATGTAGTAGATGTTCCCTGCAGTCCTATGTAACACCACAAATAACACACTGTAATCAGAGAGTTATCACTGTGATCTGTGGTGTTACATGGGACTGCAGGTAACATCTGAGTACTCATAATGTGGACGTTAAAGACCAACAAGAATGTTACAGTGTACTGACTGCAAGCGGAGATCTTGGGAACGGTGAGCAATTGGAACTCAAAGTCTGAGAAAGTTGCAGATCTTTTTGTTGTACGTTTAATTGTCGCGCTGCGCACCTTTCGCAGGCGGTACGTGTGGATTTCCGGGGCATCTTTTTGACTTAGTAATGTGACTGCGCAAATGTAACTTGCGCCCTGGACACCAATTATTTTTTTAACCCTTTCTTTATTTTATGTTTTTCTTTTTGTAACTTTACATAAAAATGGAGATTGGTGTTTTTGTGGTTTTCCACACGAGCGGTTACAGAGTGACCGATAAGCCGCGCCGTAGGAGGAGATTTCATTTGAAAGCCGGCGTTTTATCTGTCTGCGCTCCCCGCTTGTGTCTGTGTCCTCCTCTGATCAGTCGATACATTTCGCCGCTGCGCCAGTAGTTCAGCCTGAATTCCGAGCGAGTTTACATGTAGCGAACCTACTTCCCACTGTCTGTCACATGGAAGTCAATTTCTCGTCAGGTCTCACCCTTGTGATTTGCCTCGAATGCCTTTAATATTTTTTTTTTCATGTCAATTATTGCCGGTGCCTCAACGCTTGGCGCCTGTTCACCGCCACAGAAATACACGACAGGAATCCTTAACATTGCTAAATTAATTGGGCATTGTGGAAAAAGGGGCAATCGAGCCGATGCTTCTTGTAGACGGAGAGAAGATTGTCAACGTGTCACTTTTCATCTGAGAAGCTGTTGGTTTCTTTTTGTTTCAGATTTTGAGCCTAAAACTTGGGAGCTTTATCTTCTTGACTTTTTTCTTTTTCTATAGGGTCATCCAGAATCGGGTCCTACTTGTCGTCCTGGGAATCATCATCGTCTTCACCATCATTTTGGCCATTTATTTTTCTTTTCGTGGACACTGATCCGAATCGCGCTCCGCCCTGCAGCGGGCGGTGGTCCGTGTTTCGTCCTCAGAGCTCTATAGAACAATGACCCTCACAACCTGCAGCTCAACCTTCGAAACTGTCCACCCAGGACCAACTATCCTCCTCCAACTATATGGGAACCCTTCGAACTTTCCTTTACAAGATGAAGACACGACTTTTTTGGTGTAGAGTTGTATATTTCTTGGTGACTTCGGATTGTGTCTTTTCTCTCGTCTGGTGGAATTCCGTTATTTCTTCACTTCTGGGTCTCGTGTATAAGGTCATGGCCAAAAGTTGGTCATTTCACTAAATTAGGTAAAATTAAAATTTTTGTAAATTATAACACTTCCTTTTTGCCATGATAAATTAATATATTGAAAGATGTTTTCTGGCCCATACAGTGTTGTAAGGGGTTAATTAAAGCATTACTTCAGTCCCTCAGTGTCGGAGAACGCTCCACACCTGCAGCCGTTATAGTCCTTGTTACAGTAGAGTTTCCACAGCGTAGCAGCTCATGACATCCATGACAAAGATTTTCCCATGCCAGCAAATAGGTGTCAGACTCCACCTGTTGATATTTTCCTGTACTTTCATATACTCCTGTGAAAACCTTGGAAAGACTTAGGAAACGGTAGCCGGAGAAGATGCATCATGGGAGATTACTAGATATCCATCCGTCAGTGTAATGTTATGTGAGGACTGGACTATTCGCTCTTATTCCACAGAGTTTGGCCATGATTTGGCGATTCCTTGGTCACATCTTTGTCTCCTTCAGGTTTTTATTTTTCCAGTTCTTTGGGCTTCCACCCATCATGTAGTAAAATGTGACAATGATGGAATCGGTAAGCCAAAATGTAGCCCCCGGTGGACATATTCGTATGGGGATGTGTTGTCCTCGTCAATGTTGGATTCATCTAGTAATGCTGCCATTAAATTTTGCTTAATTTGAGGTCCAAGTATGACAGTCCATATACATATAACATTATGGACAGTGAACATCTCCTGAGATCATGACCAGTAGAGCGAGGCGGCTCCAAGGGAACATTGAGGAACATGGTGCGAGGGTCTTCATGGTTCTAGATATCCGGTATTCCGGGGAGGCTCCTCCAGTCAGGACACAAAGTTTGGTAATTGAGGACATTGTCCAGGTTGGGTTTACAACTATTTAATATGTTCTGTAAGTTTGGATTTAGTTTTTGATGTTCTAATCTATGACACCACCCATCATGGTCTAATCCACCAGTTCCTCCAGTCTACGGCCCCATATAGACGGGAACACTGCCCAGTATTTAAGAAGTAGCTGGTGACACCTTGTAAATCTGCGGGGGGGTCGTCTACTACTGGAATTTTTTACAATGTATTTTTGGTTTTCTTTTTGGATTGTTTTCTTTGTTTCCATGACGATGTACTGCTGGTGGATTTAACCCTTCACTCCCCGACCTCATTAACACACTGCATTGCTCCCTGTAATTTATTGCAGTCAGGACAGGCCCTCGGCTGCTTGTTCACACCCTGACATCTGGTAACGTGTCTTCTGTGTCGTAGTGTCCAGATATGTGGATGTTTATTTCTTTTAATATGAATTATGTAAAAACAAGTGTAATAAAACATATTAATAAACGACTAAGAAGAGGAGAAACAACGTGTTCCTGCAGTGACGTTTTCTTATCAGTACGAACAATGTAACTGGTCATCTCTAGTAATGGAGTTTATCTTATTCTCTGTCATCACTCATGTGACTGGTAAGTCTCTTCTGAGCTCCCAGAAGACACTGCTTTCTGGTAACAAGGAATTGTGAAAACGGCGCATGTTCACATATAAAACGAATGTACATAAAAACTTTATAAACGCATTACTTATCATGTATTGATCCTGAGTTATGTCCTGTACTATCCTCCAGAGCTGCACTCACTATTCTGCTGGTGGAGTCACTGTGTACATACATTACATTACTTATCCTGTACTGATCCTGAGTTATATCCTGTATTATACTCCAGAGCTGCACTCACTATTCTGCTGGTGGAGTCACTGTGTACATACATTACTTATCCTGTACTGATCCTGAGTTACATCCTGTATTATACTCCAGAGCTGCACTCACTATTCTGCTGGTGGAGTCACTGTGTACATACATTACATTACTTATCCTGTACTGATCCTGAGTTACATCCTGTATTATACTCCAGAGCTGCGCTCACTATTCTGCTGGTGGAGTCACTGTGTACATACATTACTTATCCTGTACTGATCCTGAGTTACATCCTGTATTATACTCCAGAGCTGCACTCACTATTCTGCTGGTGGAGTCACTGTGTACATACTTTACATTACTTATCCTGTACTGATCCTGAGTTACATTCTGTATTATACTCCAGAGCTGCACTCACTATTCTGCTGGTGGAGTCACTGTGTACATACATTACATTACTTATCCTGTACTGATCCTGAGTTACATCCTGTATTATACTCAAGAGCTGCACTCACTATTCTGCTGGTGGAGTCACTGTGTACATGCATTACATTACTTATCATGTACTGATCCTGAGTTACATCCTGTATTATACTCCAGAGCTGCACTCACTATTCTGCTGGTGGAGTCACTGTGTACATACATTACATTACTTATCCTGTACTGATCCTGAGTTACATCCTGTATTATACTCCAGAGCTGCACTCACTATTCTGCTGGTGGAGTCACTGTGTATATTTAGCGTCCATGGCCGAGGGCTGTCGGGTTTACTCACCTCCCGATGCCCGCAGCCATGGATCCGTGAGGGCTGGTCCCCATCTCCTTCCTAGGAGACGCCAGGGCTCACTTCCGCTCCGGACTGCTGTGTCCCGTAGGGTGCGCGCGCACGCTCGTGCCCGGCCTTAAAGGGTCGGCGCGCGCACAAAGGAAATCATCATTAACTGCCATGATTTCCTGGTCTATAAGAAGGCCCCAGCCCTTCTGATCCTTGCCTGAGCGCTGTTAGTCTGTCTTGCAAATGGTCCCTTAGTGTTTCCCATTCCAGTTGTTACCCGTGCCTTGTTACCTGTTCCTATATCCCGTGCTGTTCTTGTTCCTGTGCCAACTAGTGTCGGAGAGGTGTCACGAACTGTGTCATCTGCCACGTCCGGAGGAATCCACCACGTCCTGTGTCATCTGCCACGTCCGGAGGAACTCGCCACGTCTGTGTCATCTGCCACGTCCGGAGGAACGAAAACCAATAAATACCCACAGAGGGATTTTAGTTCAAATAGTGCAAAAATGTAAACATCTAACTATAATACAATGTTACAGACTATATAGATGGCACTATGCAAGAATCCTTTAGTAATGACCAAGTTAACCTTGGTGCGTTGATCAAAAGATGCTATAAGACACTATAGTGGAAGAATGATCACCGTAGGCACACAGCAATGTAGAAATGTGAAAATATATACATTTTATTACATAAAAACATGAACAAGTTTAAAAGATGGAATAAAAATGATGAGTCGCACAATGATTTACGTGTCAACCTGTGCTAGACCAGGAATGAATAATTTACATTTGTTATAAGCAGATTACAGACACGATGTACAGAAAAATCTTGTAAAAACAGTCAAACAAAGTATCAGAAAATATTACAGACTTCTGGGTATGAGACGTCCAGAGGAACTCGCCACGTCTGTGTCATCTGCCACGTCCGGAGGAATCCGCCACGTCTGGCGCAACCTGCGGCACCTGTGTCATCCGCCACGTCTGGCGTTACCTGCTGCGCCCTTTTCCATCTGTGCCAGAGCTGCGGCCACTGTCTGGACTACCCAGGTTCCCTTGTGCGGGACATTGTATTGAAGGGGTTTCCTGTTGTTTGGCCAGCTGCCTCCCCGATACGGCGGTACGGCCTAGTGGGTCCACTAACCCGCCTCGTGACAATAAATACATTACATTACTTATCCTCTACTGGTCCTGAATTATATCCTGTATTATACTCCAGAGCTGCACTCACTATTCTGCTGGTGGAGTCACTGTGTACATACATTACATTACTTATCCTGTACTGATCCTGAGTTACATCCTGTATTATACTCCAGAGCTGCACTCACTATTCTGCTGGTGGAATCACTGTGTACATACATTACATTACTTATCCTGTACTGATCCTGAGTTACATCCTGTATTATACTCCAGAGCTGCACTCACTATTCTGCTGGTGGAATCACTGTGTACATACATTACATTACTTATCCTGTACTGATCCTGAGTTACATCCTGTATTATACTCCAGAGCTGCGCTCACTATTCTGCTGGTGGAGTCACTGTGTACATACATTACATTACTTATCCTGTACTGATCCTGAGTTACATCCTGTATTATACTCCAGAGCTGCACTCACTATTCTGCTGGTGGAGTCACTGTGTACATACATGCCATTACTTCTCTGTACTGATCCTGAGTTATATCCTGTATTATACTCCAGAGCCTGCACTCACTATTCTGCTGGTGGAGTCACTGTGTACATACATTACATTACTTATCCTGTACTGATCCTGAGCTATATCCTGTATTATACTCCAGAGCTGCACTCACTATTCTGCTGGTGGAGTCACTGTGTACTGATCCTGAGCTATATCCTGTATTATACTCCAGAGCTGCACTCACTATTCTGCTGGTGGAGTCACTGTGTACATACATTACATTACTTATCCTGTACTGATCCGGAGTTACATCCTGTATTATACTCCAGAGCTGCACTCACTATTCTGCTGGTGGAGTCACTGTGTACATACATTACATTACTTATCCTGTACTGATCCGGAGTTACATCCTGTATTAGGCCAGGTTCCGACAGGACGGATATGCTGCGTAAAAACCATGCAGCGTATCCGACCTGGAGGTCGTTGTTAGGGTATGTGCACACGAGCTCTTTTCAGACGTAATGGAGGCGTTTTACACCTCGAATTACGCCTGAAAAGACGGCTCCGATACGTCGGCAAACATCTGCCCATTACTTGCAATGGGTCTTACGATGTTCTGTGCAGACAAGCTGTCATTTTACGCGTCGCTGTCAAAAGACGGCGCGTAAAATTACAGGCGCGTCAAATAAGTGCAGGACACTACTTGGGACGTAATTGGAGCCGTTTTTCATTGACTCTAATGAAAACCGCTCCAATTACGTCCGTAAAAGACGCAGCGAAAAAAGCGAGTACATGCAATTACATCTGAAATTACGGAGCTGTTTTCTCCTGAAAACAGCTCCGTAATTTCAGACGTAATTGGCGTTGTCGTGTGCCCATACACTTTTGGTGACGCGTCCCTCAATTGCACTCCAGTCCGGCCTTCCTGGATTACGCTTCAATGGTCACATTTGATGCAACGTCATCCCAGGAGGCCGTATTATTTTTTCCCCCCATAGTTGTGATTTTTGCTACGTAATCGCTGTGAATATGCCGCAAAACTCGCAACACTTGGCTTTCTGTTGCGGGTTTTGCACCCCCATTGAATTTAATGGGGAAAACCCGCAACGGAAAATCAACAAAAATGCAGCATAAATTGACATGAATTAAATTCCGCACCGCCGGTCAATTTATTAACATTTACGCTGCGTGCTTTTTCGGCAGCGTGGGCAGGAGATTTTCTGAATGTCATCCACTTTGCGCTGACTTTAGGGCTTGTTCACATGTCGTGTATTCAATGCATTTTTGCTGCATTTTACGCGCCGAGAAACACAAAAAATACATGCTTTTAAGCTTCTCGTCAACAATGGGAAACGCATTGTAGTGCATACGGCGCGTCTTTTTTTACACTTGCGTGTCTAGAAAAAGTGTAAATAAAAGCAGCATCGGGTCAATTCCTGGTGTGTAAAACGCGCCTAATTCCCATAGTCAATAGGAGTCCTAATTATGCGCCCAAAAAACGCGCCAAAAATTAGTAAAATACACGTCGGGTTTTTTTTAGCATCGTGTGAACAAGGCCTAAATGTTGCGGTATTTCCACACAGAATTCCGTGGCGGACATTCTGCAGCGTTTACGCTACGTGGGGACCCGGCCTTATTCTTCAGAGCTGCACTCAATATTATGCCGGTTTCCGCGCTCTTCCTTTACTGCGACCTATAAGACTTCTGTATTCGGCACTGTTAGCCAAATGGCACAATGGTAAGTGGACCTGTCCCTATTTTATGCTGCTCTTACACAGGGGAGTATAATTAGGGACAGATCCTCTTTAAATTTTGATCTAAGGACCTTTAGTGACGGATTCACAATATGACCCTGAAGACCCTCTCCCACAGCCCTCCTTACATCACCTGGGCCGTGGTCCTGGTTCATTTTCCATACATTTCTAGATGTAAGTTTTATTTCTTGCCGTATTCTAAGTCGTCTACGTTCCTTCTGTCCTCCCAATGGACCTGGAATCTGAATATTTACCTTTCGAGTTTCAAGAGGGGAAAGGTACAATACACGATTGGTAGGTTCGAAAGAACCCGGGCAACTAAGCTCTGGTCTTCAGACGAGGTAGAGGAGTCATCTCTGATCTAGAACCTAGAAGTCTGGATTCCTCTTGGGTTCCCAATGTTTATAAATCCATAAAACTTGGAGCCTCCTCTTTTGGATTCCTCTGATAGTGGATGAAGAGTAGTTCACTGATTTTGGGGGTCTCTGTATACATTGACCTTCTGGGTTCTCACCAATGCTTTTCAAATCTGATCATCCAGAACCCAAAAATGTGTCCTCCAGGCGTCTTCAGTGGTGGAGTGGTAATGAGATGGATGTTCGTTCAGTAGGATCCACCTTAATATTCAACCCATTTGAGTAGCCCAACGTGGCCCTTTGGTAGCTTCGTGTCTCCAGATGATGGCTTCCATATTCACTTTGGCCCATGTCACGAGCCATTGTCTACTCTTACTCCCCTTCTGAACTCTACATCTCACAAAGGCAAAAAGTAAACGGAGAACAGTTAACGCCAAGGACCAAATGTCTAAGTCATGAAGAAGCATTTCCAGCCTCTCTTCTCTTCTGTCAAGTGACTCCCAATTGATCTTCGGCTATTTCTGTGGCTGACAACCAGATGACCACCGACAACTTGGTGACAACCATAAATGGCTGCCATTATTGTAGCCTCGGGGATTGTCACTTATTTTGTTTTAATTTTTGTGGAAAATTCTCGTTCATTTTAGCATTCATCCGTGTTTTTGCGTTTTTTTATTTCCGCTTTACCCTGCCCCTCTACCTTTACCCGCTTCACCGCCATATAACCCATCCCCCACTCTTATCTTTCTGCCGTCATAGTCCATTGACTTCTCTCGGAAAATGCTGCAGGAGAGGGCGGTTGATCGCTTGCCATCGGCACCTTTTAGCCACCAGGCAGCGCGCTCACTGGTGTAAGGTTTCCTGCTCCGGTCGGATTCCTCGTGTGATGATAAAATAATCTCCGCTACTGTTACTAATCTAGAATCAAATGGCGCTTAATTGCACCGAGTACATTTTTAAAGCGTTTATAAACGGTGGATTGATTGAGGGGACGTCAGAGCACAAAGCGGCGAGTCTGACGTCCGTTCTCATCTCCATTTGCTATTCTGTTTAAGGCGCGTCAGGATTGTCTTGTTCTAGAACCAGCTTGGTGGGGGGGCTCCCTTTGCCGCCGCCGCTTCAGAGCGTAGGGCATCAAAGGCTTAAATTAATGGCGAACAAAATAGTGCGGCTCTGACTATCCCATACGGGGCGCGTCCGTCGAGGGTTATCATTAAGTAAGGAAATAAAGAGAGAGTCTGGCTGGAAAAGGGAGTGGGGGCCAAAAAAAAAAATGTATTAGCCGCGGGAGAACGGGAACGGACGTCCCTCATCACAGAGCGACCTGAATGATTGGGAAACTCATCATTACCAAACAGCATCATGAAATTTTTTACCCGGGTTCATAAAATAAGAAGAAGGGGGGACGAGCTGCCGCCGCCGCACCGCCGCGCCGCGTCTCTGTCTTTCGTGTTCTTTTTTTTTTTTCTGCAGTTCTTTTCTTTAAACCTGTCAGATCATTTCAGTATTTCCAATCCGAGGAAAACAGCCTGCCTGCTGCTTTATTTGAAGTTGTAATAGTGTCAAGAAGTCAGGACTGACTGACAGGCTTCAGTCCCAGAGGGGCTCATTAAATCATAAAAAAACTTGACAAGGAAGTAATTGCGCATCACTGGTAACTTGGCGCCTGTTTAGACGGTTTTATTTCCTTTCATTATTAGTCCGCACCATTATGTTCATTAACAAATTGCATTAAACAACCGTTAAGGACTAATGATTTGTTTATCTCTGTTTTTTTTTTTTTTTTACCTTACCCTTCCAGCATTATTTAAACATTAGCTGCGTCATGTGGTACCTCGGCAGCCGCCGAAAAACTTCCAATCCGGGCTGTGTGAGCCGTGATGGAATATGAAATAGATTATTCATTACCCGGCTCTTTGCCACTGATTTGGTTTCATGTTGCGTCTTCCACAGAGAAAGATGAAAACTTGTCAAAAAATAGATTATATCTTATTCTAAGGGGCAACAATAGCGGGTGGTACCGAGACGCTTTAATATTTCATTAGGGCTGATGTTAACCCCCTTTAAATGGCTGAGCCGGATCCGGGAGATAACGCTGGAAATAATTGGAAGCCATCAGAATGCGAGCGCACTGTTTTTGACTCTTTTGTTGCCAATTAGTTTTTTTGGGTTTTTTTTGGTTGTTTTTTTTTTTTTTTTTGCTTCACCCGGGTTTATCTGGGATAGATTTTGGAGGTGCAGGATTGGAAGCAAATGTCACGACTCTTGTAATTCCACGAATATTTTATTTTTTGTAAAATATTGTTTTTTAGTATTTTTGAGATTTGTATTTCTTATTATTTGTTGTTTTTTTCCGACTTTTTATTTGATGTTCGACGCGATATCTTAATGATGTGTCCCTATTCCTTATTAGCCAATCAATGACTTTTGTAACTTTGTCATCCATTTCCTAAGTTTTTCCATCCATTGTCCCATTGGGTTCAGGGTAATAGTAAGGGCTAGTTCACACTGAGTATTTTGGTGCTGTTTTTGATGCAGAAACCGCGTCAGAGACAGCGCCGAAAAAATGCCCAAAATCGCCTCCCTTTTATTTCAGTGAGCTGTAAAAAACGCTCGCGGTAAAAAGAAGCGACATGCCCTTTCTTCTGGCGTTTCCGTCTCTGACCTCCCATTGACATCAATGGTAGGCAAAGGTCACGTTTGTCGTGGGTGAAGAACGCAGAGAAAAGCCCGCTAAAAGTTCTGCCGGCAGGTCAAAATCGGCCTCAAAATTCCAGGAATTTTGAGGCAGATTTTTCTACCTGCAAAAAAACTCTGTGTGAACAGGTCCTAACCATCAAAACATCCAATATTCTGCATTGAGCCCAATGGGAGGACATTCGTGTTTCCGTCTTTTGTTTTGGATGGATGGAAATAGAAAAAAGATGGTCAACAATTAAAGTTGTCACTTAAAAAGACAGAATAATGCGTATTTTATTAGCGCCAGGCCAGGCAGCATTGTACGAACGATGATGATGGAAAAACTCAGAAACCATTTTGTGCAAATAGAAACCCATTGAAATCAACGAGATCCATTTAGAAAGTCATTTCCAAATACTGAACCCCTGTGCATGGTGTGCGCCCACATACATTGGGGGAGATTTATCAATAGTGTCATTAGAGGCGTCAATTTACAAGCTGGCCCAAATTGCGGCAAAATATTTAAAAATGGCGCAGGCGGCATAATATATTTGGCTTGCTAAGCATGTTAGACTCACTTGTTCCCCCTCATGACTGGTGTACACCAATAATCTGTATAGCAAAAATGTCTCCTCCTTTTTTTGGGTCCTTTGGCTGAGTAGTGGGGTCAGGGCTAGGGTGCGAGTGTATAGATTCTTTGTACCCATACCTCATCCCGGTGTTTCCTGCTGGGATCCATTTCTTCTCTTTGTACTTTGCTACTTTTTGTTTAAATCGACACCTAATAAAGGTAAAGGGTCCAGAGACCCCCTCGAGTGTAAAGGTCTATATTCCCGTTCATGGCAACTGCCAATTCGCGTCCTCCAATCACAAAGCGGCTGCTGCTCCTCCTGGAAAATCAGGTTAGTGTCAGGCATTTCCAAGGTGTAGCTATTGTGAAAAATATTACGACATGAGAAATGTGGTCAATTTAATTTTTTCAAGACTGTTTGGCTTCTCTTTTTATCTGACCCAGGGGTGATCAAGGAGCCTTAAATTGCTCTTATTACCCTAACACCCCTTTTGTACTTAATTAAAAATAATAACTGCTAGCTGAAGAAAAAAGTTAAAAAATAAGTAATTGGCCCTTTTGGGGCCACATTCCTAATAGGAATAAATAGTTGTTATTATTTTTGGTATTATCATATAATATTATTATCTACACATAGTGACCAGGCTTGGAGCAAGGTTGCTGTTGGCAAGGGAATAGGTGCCACCTCAGGATTTCCAGGATCTCAGGACTCCGCCCATGAGGAACAAGTAAAACTGTTTTATCATAATTACACTTCATGACCATAGACAGATTAGTTGTTGTAATAACTTCCAATGTTTCTCAACCTCTCCGTCTATTGCTACAGTATAAGATGTGGGAAAGGATAGGCACAAGTCAAGGAGAGAAAAACATGGAGGGAGGTGCACATAGTCTTTCCTCTTAGTCTACAGTTGGCTGTGAAATGTTATAGTCTATAATCAGCTTTTAAATTAGCAGCCATAGGGCTTCTCTCTTTTGGGCTTTTATAGGTATTAGCACCAAACAATTTCCAAAAAGTTCCACATAGAACAAACACCATGGCATCACTATATCTGAAATAGGAATCCTTTTCCAGGACATTCAACCGCTCCCTTCACAATGTGGGACCCTACCCTTCCCCCGGAGAGATATATGTATGTTTCTTATATTAATGTACCATGGGCAATCCCTACCCCAAAGTTTCCAGGTGTGCAAGAAAGTTCTAAGGGGCAGAGCCCTAAACGACCATCCATATGAAGTCCTCACGTTCATTATGGAGCCTCTAGATGGTTCTCCATTACAAACTTGACAACATCTATGAAGATCCCGATCGTCTCGTTCTCGATTCAAGCAAGCCTCGTGCACAGAGACAAATGCTACATCTTATGCTACAGCTCAAGGAGAATTGGTGGTGCTCAACGCCTTGTCCCATAGGATTGCGTTAAGTCAGACCATGGTTGCAAATCAGTGGGATCACAACGCAGGAGCCTGGAGGGCTACTACATAATGCAACTCCTGCTTTGACTTGACCATCACAACATCAAATTTCTATTCTAAGGTGAGAGTGGGGGGGATAGTGGTGTGACTTGAATCATGCGTAAGTTGTATCACGTATCTCAAGTCATAGTAACCGACTAGAGTCACTGGAACGCTGATCATTATGCCAATGGCTTCTGGAAATAATATGCAAATTACCTCATTACCAGAAGAAGAAGGGACTTTTGGGTCATCTACATCTCATATAATTCTTCACTCATCTAACTTTAAATGCAAATAAATTAACACTGTCAACTTTATAATGTCTATGAGTGCTATACAGAGAAGTGCCGGCGGTACCCCAGTAGTCATAGGGGAAGGGGGCAGAGATTGGTTACATTAGATTTTTCTGGGCTGATACCATACTGGGTTCCCTGTTATGAGGACCCCCCAACTCTATCCATAGAAGTGCCTGTGGACCCCACTAGTTGGGGGATGGGGGAAATCATGGATTGGATACGGTAGATTTTTTGGGTTGATCCTATGTTCGATTCCCTGTGATGAGGACCCTCCTCCTCCATCCATAGAAGTGCCAGTGGATCCAACTAGTCTTTAGGGGGAAGGAAATTGTGGATTGGTTACATTACATTTTTTGGGGTTGAACCTATATTGGATTCCCGCGGATGCCATATTGGGTAACCTGTAATGAGAACCCCCCTCCCCCTTCCGCCATTCTTACGTGTGCCAGCGTACCACACTATTCATGGGGGGGATTAGGGATTGCTCAGATTTTATATTTTTTCCGCTGATCCCATATTGGGTTCACTGTGATGAAGACCCCCTACTCCATTTAAAGAAGTGCCAGCAGACCCCACTAGTCATGAGGGGGAACGTCAATGGGTATTATAGATTCGGGCTGATCCTATGTTGGGTTACCTGTAATGAGGACCCTCCATCCATAGAACGGTCAGTGAACTCCACTAGTCATAGGGGGGGATTGTGGATTGGTTATGATAGATTTTTGGGGCTGATCCTATATTGGGTTCCCTGTGATGAGGACCCTCCCCCAATCCATAGACGTGTCATCACATTTGGCTGAGCTGTATCTGCACATTAAGGTAAAGAATTACTATTGGCTAAACAATATTCGACTGGTACTCATCAATTGTCAATGGCCAACTTTACTCAACAAGAACAGAAGCTCTTGAGTGGAGCAGTCCTTTAAGTAGCTGGAAATGATGCGTGAACCATAGGGATGAATGGGAATGAGCAGCGGAGGAGGCACAGTGCCTCATTGTCCTGGTGCCTCATTGTTTACCAAGGGGTTAACCAAAGGAGACGTTTTATAGACAAATAGCTCTTTGTTTCCCGGATTCACAAGAGAATAAAATATTTTCACTAGTCCTTGTCTTCCTGTAACCTCATACCTGGATATTCAAGTTCTCCCGTCATCGAGAACCTGCCGGGTCGTCTTACAAAACATAACTTGACGGCTCTGTTGTAATCTAGATCCTCGTCCACCCGGAAGGCTGAATATTCAAGACAAATAACTGAGCACCTGCTGGAGGGGTCCTGGCCGCCTCATATACACCTGACCTTCAAGCAGAACATAGGATGATGGTGGTGGTAATCCCATGTTCGCCAGGATGGAGAGTCGGGATGATGAGTCGTTCTACCAAATGAGATGACAACCCAAATCCCAGTATGTCCTGACAAATGGTACCACAAAGGAAGGGGGAATGGGAGGCATCAAACCCTGGACCAAACCACCAAATAAATTCAGACTCTAAAATTAAATTTAGACCCCAGACCCCTAAATTTGAGACCCCAAAATTCATTCAGATACCAAACCAGATCCAAAACAGAAAAATTCTTACCCCAGAGCATGTTCTATGTACCCACCCATGCAGGGTCCTCTCACCTCTTCTCTTCCGGACGCAGTCACCCTGTCCAGTGTCAATACTTTGTGTATCGGGCCCTTTCAAGTTGACCGGTCCCGTAGTAGCTGGGGCCTCTATTTCTCAAAAGGGAACAGAACTATGAACATTTTTTGTTTTTCACTTCTTATTTTAACTAAAAATGCCACAAATGAAGCCGTGACTTATTTTTTTGTGGATGTGATCGTTGAATGTCCCCGAGTAAACCCATCCTCACACTAATAATAATATAAAGTAAAATTCCTTTAAGTTGGCATCCAATAATCTAGAAATTCCACCGATCCCCTTGCACTTGCCCTGGCGCCTCCAACACACGCGGCCCTCTTCAGCTTGTAGTGACCTTACATGATGCCAGCTGTTGTATTATTTAGGGGCAGGTGAGCACTTTATGGCAGTTGGGCACAGTATGGAATCATGTGGGCATTGTGTGGCAGTATTATGTGGGTACTGTATACAGAAACCATGCGAGTGTTGTGCAGCGGTACTAATTGGCCACTGTAAAATAATATTTTTTATGCCCAGTATGGCAGAAGGTTGGCGCTGTATAGCGGTAATATTTTATACTATATAGCTCTATGTTAGTAATGTGCGGCATTGTTATATGGGTGCTGCAGAGTCATAGGATAAGACTGGCACAGTTTGGATTATTATTTGGGCACTGGATGGCAGTATTATGTGGGGACTGTATAGTTCTATATGGTGGTAATATACGGAAGTATTATAAGGGAACTGGATGGCAAATGGATGTAGGTTCGGTATGATGGTATTATTTATGCACAGTATGGCAGTATAATGTTGGTCCTGCTGGGATGCAGAGTGGCATTATTTGGGCACAGCATGATACGATTATTTGCCGTTTCCCAAATCCGATGTTTTTGCACCAGAGCCCTACATTTTATATTCTCCTCCTATTGCCGGCTAAATCTTTGGTACTCTAACACCCATCGGGTCAGTTAATGCCGGATTATTGGAATTTTATTGCAAACATAACTAAATTAGACTAAGGCCCTGTTCACACTGAGTTTTTTTGCAGGCAGAAAATTCTGGCTGGAAAAATCAGCTCCGTTTTCTTTTAAGTGGTTTTACACCACAGCCGTTTTAGTGACGTGTTTTTTGCCGCGGTTTCTGAGGCTTTTTTTTTTTAACCTCTTTCTTAAAACAGGCAACGGAAAAAATTACGAGCGTTTTTTTCCGTCTGCCATTGATTTCAATGGGGTTTTTGAGGCGGAAAACGCTCCAAGATAGGTCATGTCGGTGTTTTTATTCCACGAGCGACTTTTTTTCGCTTGCAGGAAAAAAAAACGCCTCCACCTCCCATTGAAATTGGTTTCCCCATCAAAAAATGCGCCAAAAAACTCAGTGTGAACAGGGCCTCAAGCAATTGATGAACTGAACTTTTTCAGAATTTCCTATTAAAAATTGAAAGGGAATTCTCTGCCTGATGTCTGTAAAATAAACGATCCCAATGTGGGGACAACGAGCAGTCCCACAAGACACCGGATATTACCGCCGGGTATGGTGGGGGTTCTGCCATTCGTGTAGACCTGGCTCAGAATCAGGTCTAACAATGGCGGCCACATCTCTGTTATCCATCTTCTCTCTGTTAGAAATACCCCTAATCCTGAACCCGTGTTCCCCCCGTTATAAGAAAAATCTCCTCTACATATAAATCCTAAAGACTGTTGAAAAAAAATCCATCCATTTCTTAATTATATCTGTTCCCAGGAAAGCTGGATGACAAGCAATACGGCCACCGATACAGGTTACACAGGAGTTGTCATCCAGCTCTTATAGGGTCCTGAAAGGCAAATCTACTAAATTCTGCAGCAATATGGGACTTACTGTACCCGTGCTGATCAGGAGCCTGGCAAAGCTGGATGACCAGCACGGTAAGAGCTGTAATGGAGGCCGTATTGCTTGTTACGGGGCTTTACTGATATCTTAAACAGGAAATTGGTCGAGGTATAAAGTGATAAATCCTAAACAGAGGCAGAACTGGAAGCTCCCGGGCCCCAGAGCAAAACCTGTAGCCGGGCCCCCCACCTGCCCTGTGCCATTTATAATACTGGAGTCATTATGTGGCAGAGGGGCCTGGGTGCAACTACTATCTCTGTACCTCCTGCAGCTACGCACCAGCACCCCACACTGCTGTAAGTCGCACATGTATGAAGATTTGCCAATCAGGGCTCTCGGAAAGCTGGGTAATACAGAGGTAAGACGCCTGTTGTCATCCAGCTTTTCCAGAAACAGATAGAACTAGTAACTACATAAAATATTGAACAATGGCTCAAGGATATATTTTTTTGTGTCGTTAAGGCTTCGTCGGGGTTCCGTTCATGGGTTCCGTCTGATGGTTTCCATTCATGGGTTCCGTCTGATGGTTTCCATTCATGCGTTCCGTCTGATGGTTTCCATTCATGCGTTCCATCTGATGGGTTCTGTCTGATGGTTTCCATTAATGGGTTCCATCTGATGGTTTCCATTCATGGGTTCCGTCTGATGGGTTCCGTTTATGGGTTTCGTCTGATGGGTTCCGTTCATGGATTCCGTCTGATGGGTTCCGTCTGATGGGTTCCGTTCATGGGTTCCCTCTGATGGTTTCCATTCATGGGTTCCGTCTGATGGTTTC